>NC_143581.1:1877447-2152476 GCF_048544385.1 Mastigoproctus giganteus
TGAATGTTCAAAAGTTACCGGAAACCAAGTACTGGATCAGTCACCATCTCTCGATCTATACTAGATACTAATATGAAACACGACTGCAAGTAAAATCAAAAATTTGTTAAAACATTGTCAAAATACTAACTAATAGGATGGACTCTGCCAAAGTAAATGATATAATTGCAGCATCAAGTATTCTTCCTAGCAACTACATAAAAAACGCCATAGCAACCTCCTCTGCCTCAGAGACATGTTGCCAGCAAACAAGACTAAATATTTCAACACCGAATATTGATCCAAATAAGCTAAAGGATGACAAGAAATACAAAAAGCAAATCTTGGAACAATTCCATCTGAACATGGCCCGCAGTGAGTCTCAGTTAACTATCTACAAGTTCTCCAAACAGGCCTCTGCGGTTGGGTATATCCATACTGTTTTTTTTTTTGAGTCTTTTTTCACCAACCTTGCGTAGAATTAAAACACCAGGGAAACTAAACTTTTGAAAACTGATTTATAATAAGTCAAAATACCCGCATCTACAACAAATTTAACTTTATAATAAACTCTACATATAAATTATTAAAATCTGCTACATTACAATCAATAAAATGCATAAAACATACTGATTAAAACGATAAAAACCGTAGCTTTCAAAGGCTCAGCCTTCTTCTTCAGCGGTAAACACTGCTATGCAGTACAACTTTAAATATCAGCAGGCTAACGGTACTCCTCACGTGTTTCCATTCTCGTGTGCTTCGTTCTCTCGCGTTGTGGAACTGGAAGTGGCTCGAGTGGAAGCCACACGGAATCGTTCATCCCTTTTGAGGATAGTGGTCTCAAAGATGGGATGAATCCGCGTGCCTCTATCCCTATTTATGTTAATGGTAGAACAAATCCGCAAACTCTCGAGCCACTTACGGTCCCAGAACTTATGCGCCCGATCGGTGATGATAGCATCGTCCGGGGAGATCTGGTGTTGTTTCTCCCAAAAATGCTCGACCACGGCGGACTTGCCATATTCCGCATTTCTTATTGCCTTAGTGTGTTCCCCCAAACGATCTTTAAGACGGCGTTTTGTTTCCCCTACATAACACTCCCCACAATCCGGGCATCTAATGCTATATACGACCCCACTAGTGTTCTCTTTTAATGGGGTCTTTAACCTGAGACACGATTGTGCGCAGCCTCCGTCCTGGAAGCTGCACACAACGCGTCTGGTACTTTCTTAGTATTCTAGCAATATGATCAGTCAAACCCGGGTAGTAGGGAATGTTATCGTTTTTATCGTTTTTATCGTTTTAATCGTTTTATCGTTTTTATCGTTTTAATCAGTATTTTAATTTTTATCGTTTTAATCAGTATGTTTTATGCATTTTATTGATTGTAATGTAGCAGATTTTAATAATTTATATGTAGAGTTTATTATAAAGTTAAATTTGTTGTAGATGCGGGTATTTTGACTTATTATAAATCAGTTTTCAAAAGTTTAGTTTCCCTGGTGTTTTAATTCTACGCAAGGTTGGTGAAAAAAGACTCAAAAAAAAAACAGTATGGATATACCCAACCGCAGAGGCCTGTTTGGAGAATTATTTCGATGTTATGGCCGTCCATTTGTGCAGTGCGTCAGAGAATTTCAGAGGCATAGTGTTAGGGAGGCGAAGCATGAACAACATTTGAGGTTTGCCCATCGATGCAAGACGCATAATCTCATTCCACGAGGCTTTCAAACAAAGCTACCCTTTGAGGATGAACGAGTATTTAACATTACCAAGTGGTATCAAAGGAAGATCCTTAATATATGGATCGGAAAATTACATAATGATTTATACCACATTAGGAGAGGTAAAAGGCAGTGCTTGGATAAGTTAAGTGATAAGTTGTCTCCGATACACTTAGCAGGAGTGGTTAGTGTAGTAACAGCTAAAGCAAAACGAATTTCGGACAGTTATAGACGGAGACAAATGGGGAAGTTTGACAAGCTTAAAGAACGATCCAAGCCTAGGGGCAGTGGTGATAGCACCACCAAGAATTTTGTGGTGAATATGAGCAATTAACTAAGGAGCAATTGGAGGTTCTAAATTTAGGACCGGAATTTGCCATGGTGCCGCCCAGATTACCCGTTGCAGAAGTAGCTATGGGCGTGGAAAGGGCTATAAGCAAACTTCCCGAAGCTACAGCTAATGAAGTTCGAGTAAAAGTAGCAGCGATCCTGAGTCAAGCTAAGGATGCCCCCTCCAATCTTAATGTGAAGCAAAGATTTGCGTTAAGAAGCCTTAAACAGGATGATAGCATCGTAGTCCTACCCGCGGACAAGGGTAGAGCAACTGTGGTTCTTGATAAGGAAGCGTATAGAAGTAAAGCGTTGTGTTTATTGGAAGATCAGATGACTTATAAAGTTATTCAGAAAAGTCCTCTTCTTAGTTTGGAACGCCAAGTGAACGGTATGGTACAGGGTTGGCTTAAGTCCAACAAAATTTCTAAGGAACAGTATTGGATGTTGCGCGCTACAGGTAGCCAAATGCCAAGATTTTATGGCTTGCCTAAGATTCACAAAGTGGATGTGCCACTTAGACCCATAGTCTCATTTATAGGCAGTCCAACCTATGCACTTTCTGGTTTCTTAGCCAAATTGTTATCCCCACTAGTAGGACTTTCAGAATACAGTATTAAAGATAGTAAAGACTTTGTGCAGTTTATTAGAAGCCAACCCATAGAAGAAAATGAGATCATGATTTCCTTCGACGTGAAATCGCTATTTACATGTATTCCAATTGATCATGGGGTGTGGTGTGCACGCTTGGCATTACAGAGGGACACCACCCTAAGTACTAGAACACAGCTAAAGCTAGAGGACATTGAGAAAGGAATAGAGTTATGCCTCTCAAGTACCACTATGGTATTTGATAATACTATGTATAAACAGGTTAATGGTGCAGCCATGGGCTCCCCCATCAGCGCAATTATAGCTAATTTAGCTATGGAGGAGCTCGAGGCCAGAATATTTAATGCTAGTGTTCTCCCTATGCGCCCCTGGAAAAGGTATGTGGATGATACGTTTTCAATCATTCGGAAGGGGAGTGAGGATCAAGTGTTGAACAGCTTAAATGGCTTCTCCCCATTCATACAATTTACATCGGAGGTGGAAGAAGGAGGAGTTTTGCCGTTCCTAGATGTGTTGGTCTGTAGAGAAGGTCGACAGCTGAGGACTAGGGTGTTTAGGAAGTCCATGTGTAAAGGGCAGTATACCCATTACAGCTCAGCCCAAACCAACCATCATAGGAACAGTGTGGTAAGAGCTTTAGTTGAAAGAGCAAAATCACATTGCAGTGCCTCCGATGATAGAAAATTAGAGTATGAACGGGTCGCGACGGATCTTGCAAAATGTGGTTACCCCCGGAGGATTATAGAGAAATATGTTAAAGGAAATCAGAGGAGAGGCGAGCCATTTACACCGATAGCCACTGCATACATTCCCTACTACCCGGGTTTGACTGATCATATTGCTAGAATACTAAGAAAGTACCAGACGCGTTGTGTGCAGCTTCCAGGACGGAGGCTGCGCACAATCGTGTCTCAGGTTAAAGACCCCATTAAAAGAGAACACTAGTGGGGTCGTATATAGCATTAGATGCCCGGATTGTGGGGAGTGTTATGTAGGGGAAACAAAACGCCGTCTTAAAGATCGTTTGGGGGAACACACTAAGGCAATAAGAAATGCGGAATATGGCAAGTCCGCCGTGGCCGAGCATTTTTGGGAGAAACAACACCAGATCTCCCCGGACGATGCTATCATCACCGATCGGGCGCATAAGTTCTGGGACCGTAAGTGGCTCGAGAGTTTGCGGATTTGTTCTACCATTAACATAAATAGGGATAGAGGCACGCGGATTCATCCCATCTTTGAGACCACTATCCTCAAAAGGGATGAACGATTCCGTGTGGCTTCCACTCGAGCCACTTCCAGTTCCACAACGCGAGAGAACGAAGCACACGAGAATGGAAACACGTGAGGAGTACCGTTAGCCTGCTGATATTTAAAGTTGTACTGCATAGCAGTGTTTACCGCTGAAGAAGAAGGCTGAGCCTTTGAAAGCTACGGTTTTTATCGTTTTAATCAGTATGTTTTATGCATTTTATTGATTGTAATGTAGCAGATTTTAATAATTTATATGTAGAGTTTATTATAAAGTTAAATTTGTTGTAGATGCGGGTATTTTGACTTATTATAAATCAGTTTTCAAAAGTTTAGTTTCCCTGGTGTTTTAATTCTACGCAAGGTTGGTGAAAAAAGACTCAAAAAAAAAAACAGTATCTACAAGTTCATCACTTTGATCGTTTTCAACTGTTTTGCATGACATAGTCTTTGAAGTCTTTAAATTTAATAATTCGCACGATCTACAGGGGGGGAAACAAATGGTGTGCGCGGGTGGATTATGTTTTTCACTCGTTTATTTCTTCAAGTTGTATTCTTCAAGTTGGGTAGCACAGTGAATAGAATCTCCATCCTCTCCATACCGGGTGGAAACGACCTGAGTTCGATTCCGTCGATGACAAAAGGAATTTAAGGCTTTTTCAGAACGTGGCCGAGTTAGTCGGTCTCAGGAAAGAGTAGCATAATGTTTTCTCTTGGAGATTCGAGTTTTTTGTCTAGCAAACACAAAATCGACCTTCGAACACACGAAATTTAAACAATATACACGGAGCAATACGACCTTAGTCGCTGATGCTCCCAAAACCCTGTAACTCAAGTTGTATAGGAAGCAACATCACTTATGCTTTTATTGATTGCGTAATCTGCACCCATTGTGTTCAAAATTATAAAACACTGTATTTGCAACTGCCATTATGACACGTTTCTAATTGTATGCACGTTACCCGTACATCTTCCTGGCCCAATGGGCTTCAACATGGTAGATTCATAATAATAATAATAATTTAAGAATTATCACACATTATTCTAGCCACCTTTACGAAATCAAAAGCCCTTCCCTTTACCCTTGACAACAGTTATATCTTTAAGGAATTCCAACGTCAATACACTGATCATCGGCACCTAGTTGTTCCCGAAGTTTCTTAATGCTTGGAGAATAACTAAAAAAATTTAATTAAAGTACTGCGTCTTGCCTTATTAAAAAATTGCGTAATCTTTAATAAAGACATTTCTTTCTCTCTTGTCCAACTTTAACCAAATGAAGCCATTAGTTTTTTTAGGGGACGACGCACAAATTCATTTTAAGGGAGGGGTGTCGAAGAATAGAGTTTGAGCAACCCTGCGTTAGGCACAATGCAGACATTGCAAGTGTCAACAACTTATTTGTGGCTACCATTAAAAGTCAGTCCCGACTAAAGGCTGCTTGCATTGTACCAAAATTAATTTGACGTCGTTCGCCAAATTTTGCAGTTTCTCGAACAATGTAAGCCCCCTCTGGCTGCACGGTTGTTCCAGATTATAAACAAAAGTAAATCAATTAGCGCGTCATCGCCACAATATCTCCAGCAATGACCAAACCCAAACCAAATAATTAGCCATAATGGCTACTCCAGGCTAAGCACAGAATCAACCAAACTCACTTTAATGGACCAGCGCTGGAATGATAAGGCAGGTATTTCGCTAAATGACTTTACAGTTAATCTCAAACACAGAACAGTTCGCGTTATATTCTCTCGTGCTCACGAACTACAGAAATGCCCATTTATTTCCCACAGAGCGAGTCGATCTTCTCCTTCATATTTCTGTCCTCCCATTTTACTTCCCCCTCCAATGAGTCAAATTTCTTTGCCGAAATGTATGGACAAAGGTCAGACGGAAATTGGGAGCGTGGGAGAGCAGCGGTGGAGACTTGGGCGGACAGTCGGAAGTGGTACAGGGCTAGAGATAATCCCGAAGATGAAGGAAGAGAACAGGAAGACACAGCGAGGGAGGGTGGGAGCGACGATGGACGTCGGAGATGAATTATTTCCAATGCGCTCGCAATTAATGATTGGAGGAAGCCGCTCCGGGATAGACAATGAATTTCTTTCAACCGCCAAAGCTGCTCATTAGCGTCCACAGGGGGAGCGACGGATGATGGGACATCGAAGCACGTGATTCTGTCTAATAAGTTGCATTAGAATGAGTACAGGAGCGGGATGGCTACTCATTTCGTCCACACACCGCAAACTCCGATTTATCTATCCTTCGGTATGTTATCAATTAGAAACCAAGGAAAAATCGTAGCAGATCTTTAAATGTCCCAGTAATCTCAAGTTCTGTTCACATCTGCATAGTCCCACTTTCACTGGGTTTATAAATATATTACGCGGGTCACTTCCCTGCACAAGCTAATACAGAACCGTGGACAAGAATAGATTTAGATATAAAAAAATAATAATAAAATAAATGAAGGTTAGAAGTTCTTGCTGTGCGAGAAATACCTCCGATGGTTGATAATAATGAATCTTCTAAATTCTCTTTATACCCTCGGATAATCGAAGTGAACTATTAAGAGTATACTGGAGTCGAAAATAAATAACGAAGGAGCAAACTCGATTCACTAAGAGTTGAATTAGTAATGGGTTATTCAGCTCTGCTCTTCGGACTGATTTGATAGTGGTGGAATAAAAGATGCAAATTCCGAAGAACAGCACCCCGTGGATATATCTATAGAAAAGACCAGTTGGGTTACAAAGTTTTCATGGTACCAGTCTCAGCTAGGTCTGCATGTGTAGCACAGTGGTTAGAATTACTGTCATTCTCAGCTCTCGTGGTTAGCACAGTTGGTAGAGTCGCCATTCTCCCCACACTGAGGAGGAAATGACTCGAGTTCGAGTCCCGTCTATGACGTGAGGAATTTTTACGGGCCTTTTTTTTATAATGTGTCCGAGTTAGTCGGTCTCAGGTGAGGGCAGTATTGGTTTTTCCTCCCGGAAACACGGGATTTTCGTCCAGCAAACAGAAAATTGACAACAGAACGCACGCAATTTGAAGGCAGTATAACGGAGCAATATGGTCTTAGTCACTGATGCTCCTAAAACCCAGAACAACAACAACGTCCTTCCACACCGGATAGAAAAGGCCGAGGTTCGAATCCCGTCAATGACGGGAGTAACCTTTATGGGCTTTTTCAGTCTGTGGCTCAGTTAGTCGGTCTGAAGCATAGACAGCAAGGTTCCCCTCTCCCCTGGAAACTCGGATTTTGCGTCCAGCAAAACAGACAAATCGACCAGAGAATACACAGAATTTGCAGTCATAATACGCACGGGCAGATGAGATGACTCTCCTGGTGGCCTGATAATAAGACAGTTTTTAGGTACCAACCCCATCCAAGTGCGAGAACAATGGACTTGAGATTTGTGAAGAGTTGTTTGAAAGAAAAAGAATGCTGAGTGAGAAAAAGAAACCCCAGTTTTTCTGAACGCTAAGGAAATATTTATTCCAAGAGAGACGAAGTTGCGGAAATCCCTAATTGAGATATGTGATCTTGTCTAGAAATGCAAGCGTCATTGAATATGAGCAAAGAATGAGCAATAGACTTTTTTTTTTTTTGAAAAAGGCCAGGAGCGAGTTGTAGCTGGATTGAATGGCATTTAAGGAACTGGTGGTGGATATTTGGAAGTTGAAGCGGGTTGTGCGAAGCAAGGTTTGTCCAACTGAAAGTTGGAAACCTTGCTGGTGATGTCTACTGTCATCAGTGAAACAACAGACAAGATTTGCATGAGAAGACCAATGTACAAGAACTAAAGGAAAGTATAGGAAGGAAACTGGGGTCACCGCAGTACTGAGAAGATGGCCATCTACCATCACTCACAGCGAAAGGAAACTTCCACGAAATCATCAACGTAATTAGAGGTCGAACGCCGTTTTGTACGAAAATGTCGTGTTCACGGCCTGCACGAATGTAACGGGGGCCACACGTGTAATTTCAGCGCCCGTTGATGGAAAAATGGAAGTAGATTTATACTTCTGCCAACCGGCAACGGTGAAGTTGAATCTGAAAAGATTCTTGGGACAAAGATCGCGTGCAACGAGCATTTCGCAGCACCGCCAATGGGTGATCAGTGCCATCTAGCGACAGTTTCTTTAACTACTTTCTAATTCCATATCATAAATGAAACTGTACCAGTGTGTTGTTCTACCCGCAGCATGTGCCAATCGAAGTGATTTTGATTTTCATTTAGTTATGGCTTCTAAAAGTCATTTGACAAATTAAATAATGACAGACTTAGAATTATAATCCTCTTAGTTCACCAAATAACAATCAACTTCTTTATAAGCGAGTTAAAAAAGATAACTCTCTTGTACAGAAATTCTTATTTGCCACGATGGCAGACCTCAAATAATGTCGTGAACTGAAGGGTGAGCTCGCAGAGGAACTGACCGCGATTCCCCTCTTGAAAAAAAAATTATATATAATCCAAAAATTGAATAGAGAGATAAAAATTAATAAAAATATATATTAAAAATAAATAAGAAAAAAACAGAAGAAATTCGTTTTCACTCTACTGGCAATTATTCTATTTTAATTTTGCTATATATATATATATATATATATATATATATATATATATATAATTTTTATTTTTATGGTTATATATATATATTAAACTATCTTTAAAACAAATTCTGCGGTGTGTGGACATAATATTTTTCTCTTTTAAATTAATGTAATTGTATTTTCAGTTATTATACTTGTTTTTACATTGTTATTGTTATTGATTAACTTAAATTTTAGATTAATCAATGAACTGTATCGAATATATTACACATTGTAATCGGGTCTATGTTCTGTAACCTACATAAAAATTAAGAAAGGATTAAAACTATTTATTTAAATCTAAAACTCGAACAAAAGTAATAGAGACATGTGTAGAGATTATGTAGCATCAATCAAAAAAAAAAATTCACATAACCATTCCCTCTAAATCAAACCAGTTCCTCCTTGGATTTATTTTAGCTATCAACTTCCACAACGACAGATGGAAGTTTTTTCCAGCAATTAACCACCCATTAGCTAAAGGCAAATTTCCTCACATCTATTCTACATCTGTCTTTCCTCAATTTGAATTTATGCCCCCTTAGGTTCGTAATCTGAGTACGCAGAAGAATCCCATCAGAATTCAGCATTCTCAACCCATTCAAGGCCTTATTTTTTTATTTTATTTTATTTTTTATTAATAACAAGATACACAACAGTTGAGAGTGTATCTGAGAGCGGAACAATGAACACAATTGATAACAAAAATATGAAATCCAACAGGAAGATAGACATTGATATAGATTCAAACATTAAAATCATATGTACAAAAGAGGATTGCATTAAGTTAGCGGTAAAACAAGTAATAATTAATCAGATAGAGAACAGAAGAATAATTTTTAAAAAAATAATAATAAACTACAATAATTAGATGAGAGCTAGTCACTTTGCAGTTTAAGAGATGAGGCAAACTTGTGGATGGAGTTCATCAGTGATTGGGAGTTGTCAAAGAAGTCAATGAGAGAGTCATTTGCTGATTCTGTTCAGTGGACTGAACTTCGTAAAGTCCGTGGTGGCAGAGTCAAGGCGAAACAGTGTAAGGTTCCTGACTTGTCTACGAGGAGCACTGAAGCTGATTTTGCTAAGGATATCAGATGCTTCATAAGTTCCAGTGATTACTTTGGCTAGAAGGGTGATGTCAGCAATAACTCTTCTAGTGCACAGAGCGCTCAGATGAAAGCATTCACACAGCGATTCATAATACACTGAGTGATAGTTATACACCTCAATCAGATCACCTCGCAGGTGCCTAGTCTCCAGCCGCTGCAATTTGCAGGACTTAAGCCTCTCTTGGTAAGAGGATCCCTTCATTCCCCTCAGCAATCTTGTTGACCTTCTCTGTACACGCTCAAGCAAATCTACATCCTTCCCAAAATGAGGCCTCCAGATCTGTATGCAGTACCCAAGACGGGGCCTGATCATTGCCTTATACAAAACGATAATCACCTTTTCGCTGCTATCAAAATTCCTGTATATTATTGAGAAAACCCCATGACCTACTCTTGTAGCCTGTCTGCATTGCTCAGAAAACTTCAGGTCTTTTTCATTTTCTACCACCCCCCAGTGTAGTACCACACAGTTGGTTCGTTTCTCTGGGGTTACTTCTACACATATTCAGTACTTTGCATTTGTCAATGTTAAACTTCAGTTGCCACTTCTTAGCCCATCTGCCCAAATTTTCTAGATCCTGTTGCAGTAACACACTGCCATTACTGTCATTAACAACCCTGCCAACCTTTGTATCATCTGCAAACTTGGACATTAAACCTGATATACCTTCATCAATATCATTGATAAATATACAAAACAACAGTGGGCCCAACACCGAACCCTGTGGAATTCCACTAATAACATTAGTCCACGAAGAACAGCGCCCATTGATTACCACCTTCTGTCTTCTACCACTCACCCACCCTTTTATTCATTGTAGCAACTTGCCCTTAATGCTATACTGCTCCAATTTGTACAGTAGTCTTCCATGCGCAACAGTGTCAAAAGCTTTCCTGAAATACAAGTATATGATATCAAAATTATTTTTGGCATTCAGTTCCTTTGTGACCACATCATAATATCCAATGAAATTGGTCAGACAAGATCGTCCTTTAACAAACCCATGCCATGTCTTAACTATTATTGCAGTCTTGTCTAGATGATCCTGCAATGCTTCTTTAACCAGTGATTCCATTATTTTCCCCGGAACACAAGTTAAAACTAACAGGTCTACAATTATTTATTATTTGTGTCAACCTTTTGATGCCCCTTTGTGAATTGGAGATACATTTGCACATCTCCAGTCCATGGGGACCTCCCCTGAGTCCAAGGATGCTCTCGTAATTATGGCTAAGGGTTTGCTTACTTCCTTTTCCGCCTTCTTTAATATATCCGGATAATCCCAACCACCCCAGGTACCTTTCTTATGTTTAACTTCAACAATTTAACAATTAGATTTTATAAATAAATTTAATTAATCAAATTAAATTTAACAATTCAGTAAGTACTTGAGAGAGAGGGCGCTGGTGGTCAGTAGAATCACTTTCAACAAATCCCAAAGTTCATATCGTTTGTTATCCATAAAAAAAAAAAAAAAAAATATGGATCGCAAAATTGCAGTTTGGGATGCCGACGTAGTTCATAAAACGGTGTTCACACGTTGTGGTAAGCATGGTTATTATTAATATTATTACACAGGAAGGTCTGTAATTGCTGAAAAAAAAAAATTGTTGCCGTACTCCCATATGTATTTTTATATCGACAAAATAATTGGAAGTAGCAATTAGTGAGCGAGGCAAAAAAAAAAAAAAAACTTGTAATAATTAAGGAAACTATTATTTTAAATTGGAAGGCCCGCAATATGGTATTATGCACTCCCCCAATGATTAAATTAGAAGATGCCCCAACTAAAAATTTCACAATGTGGCTTATAAGAAGAATTCTTCTTATTATTAGAGAAGTAGCGAGAGAAAGCTCGCTGCAAAAAGGCCAAAAATGGAAAGATCGTAATAAAATAATTAAATAAAAATATATTAAAAATTAATAATAATAATAGAATTAAATAAACAAACTGTTTACCTCCTCACTTAGGTGACCTTTGAATTTCCCCAAGCTGCCAGCCTCAAGTACCCACGGAGGTAACGTAAAAGTTGATTGAATCCAGGCCAAACTGTTTCCCTTAATTTGAATTTAGGACCTCTTGTTCAGCATTCATTTATAACAGTGAAAATTTCGCCTTATTCATTTTACTGTCTCTCTCTCTCATAGGCCTCGCTCACGACGCCCTCTAAGTGCTTGGTTGCCAGACTGTAGTCAACAGTCAAAATCTCTCTCTCTCTCTCTCTCTCTCTCTCTCTCGGTAACTCAGATTTTTTTTTTTTTTTTTTTTTTTTTGTTGCCTGGTGCGTCAAAAGCCTCAGGCTTCCTTGCACCACATGGCTAATAATGATAATTATTTCTCTCGACTGTCCAAATTCGCACAAAAGTAAGAATATTTCGTATAACTCGATTAGAGAATTTCGGGTACGAAAGTATCCACGCGCTAATCAAAGGATTTTCAGCTCCAAGAAACTGATAAGATGTGGAAGAATTTTGCAGTTTTATTTATTTATTAAATCTGTTTATTGCTCCGCTTAAGAGCCATCCCCTGGACAGCAGTAAGCTCGGGGAGGGGTGATATTTACATTGAGGTTAAGACAGGGACATGTGTACGGTGGTTACATGGAGCACATCTATGCTTAACCTGAATGGTACAGAACTTAGTGTTTATTATTTCACATACTTAAAAGTTGTGCAATACCGAAGTGTCCCGAATTGAAGGATGTTTTGTCAAAAAGGGCACAAAAAACACGAGAAATATGTACAAAAATATATGAAGGAGTGAGGCAGTCCATCACCCCATCACCGATTGTTGCTCGTGGTATTTCTTCAATCTTGACTGTCTTAGTAGTCACAGCCAGGCGTCTTTGGAGTAATAGATGCCAAGAGAGGAGTTCAGTGACGGCTTCACTTTATTTTATTTTTCATTCATCTTTCACGGGATGCATTGTGGTGGCATTTTCCTTCTGGTGGCGTCTCACAAGTGTAAGTTTGTATATGTGTCCGTTAGCTTCTAGCGTCTGTACATATGCTGCTGGCAGAATTTATCCAGGTCGATGGCTAAATTGTTGATCAAATCTACCGTGTTTCCCGGGAACATGCGTCTCAAGCCTTTCAGGTTGTTCAAACTGATTTTGAGTGGAAGCCGTGGGTCCACTTGATTTCTTCCGGCAATGCGGGGAGTTTTTATTAGGTCAGTGATGTCAGGAGCGTTGAGTCATACTGTGATTAGTCTGGCTAGTGTAAGAAGGTTTGCTGCCATAATCTGTTGTTTCCATGGGGTAACTTCCAGATTTATGTAGAGTTGATCCTAGAATCTGGTTACCAGTCCTCCAGCTGAGCCATTTCAGGAGCCAGTATTCCAGGCTGAGGAACTTGTTGAAGTGTGTTGTGGGAGCAGAGGATCAAATGGTTTGCTGAATAGAGGGGTATAGAATAGAGACATCAGACAACATATTTCTTTACCAGTTCGGCGTCATGAATTCCATTTAGTTCCTGGCGAATCGCCCACACAGCGGAGTATATTTTGGTTTTTGTGTTCAGGAGGTGAGCCTGGAATGTCAGCCCGTCATCGCATACTAATCCGAGATCCTTGTGTACTTTCACTTTCTGAATGGGTGATCCATTGATGGTAAGATTGATATCATTGCGTGACTCCTTCCAGGTGAAAGACAATTTGAGCTTTCTTTGCTTGATTAATCTGTAATCCAATGGAAGCTAGATATTGTTGGAGGTTATGGATGGTTTTACTTGCTAGCAAGGTAATGCTAAAAACCAGAGTATGGTCAGAAGATGTGATATAAAGTTTCAGATCACAGCATATGATTGGAAGTCAGTTTGGGATTCCCGGAAGGACTCCAGCGCTGCGCCAAATAGGGGTGATGATAGGACTCCCCTTGTGGGACACCCCTATTAGTAATGCAAGTTTTCCGAAAGCTGCGATATGAGATGATGAGATGTCTATGCTCTAGGATTGATTTTAAGATGTTGAGAGTTCTAAGAGAGAGAGAGAGAGAGAGAGAGAGAGAGAGAGAGAGAGAGAGAGAGAGAGAGAGAGAATCTTTATTGCCCTTCACGGCCAAAAAGCCAGGGGTTTACAGCCTCCCGAAACTTCCGGGAAAATCGAACAATTATTTACAAAAAAAGATAATTTTACAAACGAAAACATATTTTAATACAAAGGAGAGAACTCCATACGAGAGTTAAGTCTGATTGAGCTGGCTTAACATCGAGATAAGATCACCAGCTCAATCAGACAGGAACAGATGCAAGGTACACATCAGTCGTTGCTGGTTAGTCCTACTAGTCATAATTTTTTAGGGACTGGCCGAACAAAGTATGTATTCCAGATATTTGGAATCTCTCCACTTCCTAGGATTTTATTGAAAATATGGACTAGGAGATCTATAATATATGAACTACAGATTTTGATTAGAAATAGAGGAAACCGGTCGGGACCCACTACAGCTTTCAGTGGAAGTGTTTTGACGATTTCCATCAGATGGCTTCGGGTTATGGTTAGGAGTGATATTGAAGGTTTGCAGGGAGAGTCAAAAAGTGAAACAGGGGGTTGTAGATGTGACTGGTCGGTCTGTTGAAAAGTGAGCTCAGTCCATTCTTTAAATATTTCTTCCTTCATAGTGATTTGCTTGTGGCTCTGTTTCTGGAGAGTTTTACTGCCATCGTACTCCCTAAGTACCGTTATAGTCCTAGTCACGCTCGTTATTTAGCTAGAGATTTTGTAGGTTACTGCTTAATACTCGTTCAACTTTGTATCCTTCGAATCGGCCGCCATTGTTACAGAATAGGGGAATTCTAATTTGATAATTGTGGTAAATAGGTAGCTCTAAAATTAGAATTACTTAGGTTCTCGTTACTTGGAGAATTTTGTTTTATATTATATATAATTATAAAACTTCAAGTGTAACTGTTTAGCCTAATACACACAACGCAAATAAGAACGTTCCAATTTTAATTATATACAATAATGTAAAGTGAATAGCATAAGCGGTGCATAGTTTTATTAATGCGTTAGATATGTTTGTTTAGTGAAGTATTTTTTTAACTATATTGAATTTGAAAGAAAATGATGCCTCAGACCAAAGAAGCAAAGCAGGTTGGAGTGCCGTGATTCTGGGAAGAACTGAAGGGGAGGGGGGTTCTTCTCCGTCTCACGGCCTTATGATATGTACAGCTTGTTTGATATTTGCAGGGATATCAGGAATGGTACATAATATTGCCAAGGAGGATGTCCTTGCATCTGCTTAATTTAAGGTGTATGAGGATATTAGGCGCCAACTCGGTGTTGTTATAGGTCTTTCATAAAATGAAAGCTTGAAGAACAGGGTGGATGCCCTCGAAGGAATTAAACTGGGGCCCATCAAGCTACCAGCTGCACACATTAATGCCACTGCTAGCACTGGATCATCAGGCAACACAGCGCCAACCCCTAAGGCAAAATGCGCCTATTCCACAGGAGCTAGTTGCTGTCGGTGAATATTGTCATAGAAACGGAAAATATATTGTGCAAAAAGGATATAATATTTCCCCGGTTAGACATACCTTGGAGGAATAGAACCAAGATATGTCTAACCGGGGAAATTGATGACGTAGAGCAGACAATTTTTTAAGCGCAAAAAATATGGCATTAATGGCATTATCAGTAGGAGAGATGCAGGACTCTCCTACTGTTAATGCCATTGATAAGTACAGCGCAATGTTTAAAAAAATTCTCGAGCTACGGATACATTTGAATGTGTCTGCAATTCTACTCGGACACGATAGGAAGAGTATATGTGAGCCTTGTCGATTAATTCGGCCCTGGAGCATAGCAAATAAATTTGATGAATTTGAAGTGCTGGTCAAAACATGTTGGGATTCCACACACTGGTGTCAGATGTAAGGGAGGCAGAATTTGCATATGGGGAGTACAATGTATACAGAAAGAACAGACATGATGGTAGGGGATACGCTCTTAGTTAAGAAACAAAGTATAAGGTGCATTTAGTTGACATGGGTGGACAGTGCAATGCTGAGTCAGTTTGGTGTGACATAAGCAATGGGGACACAAAAATAAGAGTAGGAGTGTTGTACTCATCAGTGCCTAACGACTCTGATGAGTACAACGAACGGACAACTGTACAGAGAAATAGTGGGCCAGTAAATCAGAATGTCTTGTAATTATTTTTTTGATTGTACTTTCTCAATCGAGTATACCGTCCAGCGTAACCGTATGATCACTCCACTCTGACCTAGAGTAGAACAAATATTGTTCTGCCTGAGGAGCATGCTCAGTGGACTGAAAGCAGCCACCAGCGGATGTGCATATTTTGATCTCTACAAGTATTATAAAAACTACAGCTTGTTGTTCGTAAGACAGTTATACGCATATAGAATATCCTAGTCCCACTTTTAAACAGACTGTTTATTACCCGATAGTCAGGATATATCCGGTCATTATCACTGAGGAGGCACAACACTTTCACTGGTTTCAAAGGGACCATCCGTAGGCCCACAGTTTCTCTTTATCTACTAAAACGATTTTGTTTCCGAGTTTTACAGAGAAAGTATTAATTCAAAAACTCTAACAAAGCGTGCGCATACCTTCGTTAAATCTCCATAAACTGACTGAGCGCTCGTGTCAGAACCATCGCTTGATTACATGTATCTCAACTGACACTATCCATTGAAATAGAATTTTTCATGCAGGGTCTGGCGGGTGCCCCAGTGAAATGTCCTTTTTGTGCGTAACCATCGTTCCAACTGCTCCGATCCCTTCTCATTTTTTTACCCCTCCCTCGTCCCCTAACTTTTAACGGTTTCCCTTTCGTAGATCCTTCCGCACACAGCGCTGGCGAAGGCCAAAACCGTTATCCCGGCACAATATCTCAACAAATCAGACATCGTCCCCTCCACAACGATAACTTTGCATATCCACGTGACGTTAAAACGACGCACAGGAGAGAGATCCATCCTTCCTTCGAAATAAGATCGCACTTATCTACCCTTTCTTCGCCAAATGCGATCGTTTTTATCTTCCCTACTTATTACGACCACTTCATTTCATTCTTAGAAAAGCGCTAATTTGCCGGGAAAGAGGGGCCCTCTGCAGCTGGCGAAACATTTCGCCATAAAAAAAAATGTTTAAATAACGATGCATTTTAAATGTATCGCCAATCTTCCTTATTGATTTTGTTGTCAACTGAGCAGAGTCGACAACCAGGCTACGTATGTCTTCTTAAGAAAACTCACTCAAATCGAGTTATTTCAAGCATAATTGAAGTTCTTTCAACATGAATACTGCTTACTTCGAGTTAAAAACAAACCCTTTAAGATTGATCCGACCGTAAACCACAAAGAAAAGTTATTCGAAGTTCGTCAGCATAAATCTCTTGACGTGGCACGTGAAAATAAGATGATCGCTTCTCTTCAACAAGTGGAAAGAACTGTGCTTGAAGGTTTAATTTGTGTCCTTTTATAACCCTCAGATTGAGCGAACAGGCCCCGCACTGATTTCAGGGACTGCAGATCAAGTAAGTTGAGTGTTGTTGGGTCTTCAACTTCGAGACAATTCCCGTTTCGTTTTAATTTTTCCAAATGCAGTCTTCGGGAGTATATTGTACTAAGAATAAAACAATTAAATTAGGTAGCTGAACAACTTCTTGTCGATCATTTAAGTGTAAAATCTGAAAAAAAACATAACAGAAAAATCAGAAGGTTTTTTTTTTTTTTTTTTTCGTTGAGTAAATGAGCATTTCTGCAAAGAGACTTCATTTTAGGAAGGTGAGGAATAGCCGCAAGATTAGTTAGTATTAGTAATGGCCGCATGCTGCAAGAAAGCCTATGGCTTATGCTGCACCAGCCACAAAAAAAAAACGAATAAAACAATGATAAAAAATAATAATAAAAAATAATAATTAATAAAAGAAAAGGAAATTAAACCTATCATCCTATGCGCTTCCCTCACCCGAAGGTACTATCCAGATGACCGTTGAATTTCCTCAAACTGTCAGCCTCTACCACCCATGTAGGCAACTTATTCCAGTAATTTTTAACTCGTTGGGTAAAATAAAACTTCCTGCAGTCCAACTAAACATCCCCCCCCCTCGTAACTTGAATTTATGTCCCCTAGTTCTAGCATCATTTATAATCTTGAAAATTTCGTCCTCATTCATTTTACTGATGCCTCTCAGAGCCTTAAACACCTCAATCAAATCTTCTCTAAGGTGTCTAGTTTCCAAACTCTGCAACCCACATATTCGAAGTCTTTCTTCATAAGGACGCCCTTTTGCCGATCTCACCAGGCGAGTTACCCGTCTTTGCACCCTTTCAAGAAGCTCGATGTCTTTCTTTAGGTGCGGTCTCCATACTTGAACACAGTATTCCAAGTGTGGTATAACAAAAGCCTTATATAATAGGATTATCACGTCCCTATCTCTACTTGCAAAAGTTCGACAGATCATTGATAGGACACCATGGGCCTTCCTTGCAACCTGTTTACAATGCTCAGAGAATTTCATGTCTGACCGTATCGTAACACCAAAGTCCCTTTCCTGCAAGTCCCTACTGGGTTTAGTTGAACTCCAGCAATTGAATAAGTTATTTTGGGATTACTGTTTCCCAGGTGTAATACCTTACACTTTGTTGGATTAAAGCACAGCTGCCATTTTTCTGACCATTCCTGAAGTCTATCTAGGTCTCTCTGAAGAATCTCAGCTTGACAGTGATCATTAACCACTGTACCAATTTTAACATCATCTGCAAATTTAGACATCACGCCCTCTATCCCTTCATCAATGTCGTTTATGAAAATTAAAAACAACAGTGATCCTAATACTGATCCTTGGGGAACCCCACTTCTTATATCAACCCAATCTGAGGAATAGCCATTTATCACAATCCTCTGCCCTGAAGCCATCCTGATATCCATCTAAAGATTTTCTCAGAGATTCCAACCTGTTCCAGCTTATAAAGCAACCGGTCATGTGGGACTGGGTCAAAAGCTTTGCTGAAATCTAAATAATGTCGAAATTACTCCCTAAATCCAGCTCATGAGCGATCCTTTCAAAACAGCGAACCAGATTTGTTAAACATGATTTTCCCTTTACAAAACCATGCTGAGTATCCTTGAGAATGTCAATTCGATCCAAACGATCCTGAATTCCACCCTTGATCATTGCCTCCATGATTTTCCATACCACTGAAGTCAGACTGACAGGTCGATAATTTCCCACTTCACTCTTAGAACCTTGTGTATGGGAGATACATTGGCACTTTTCCAATCCAACGAAATCTCCCCAGAGCTAGTGATGCTTGCATAATTGGCCTCAATGGTTCAATGCACTCACTTGAAGCGTCTCTTAAGATTATAGTGTATATTCCGTCAACTCCAGGAGCCTTTCTGGCCTGTAGGCTCGAAAGTTTTTTCATTAAATAATCTTGCGAAATTTCAATATCATTAATTACATATTTTTCAACCTCGCTCCCACAATTTCCCATTTCCACAAAAGGTTTTTCTTCTGTAAATAAATCTTTTGTTCTGTTGAGAACAAAAGAACGGTACTATTACGATAAATAGACTTGAGTTCTGCAAAGGCACCTGAGAGGAGATCTGATCGAAGTGTTTAAGACCTTATGATTCCCTCAAAATGCAGAGCCAGAAACCAGCCAGCAGCACAAATCTGCCTTGCTCCTCAGCCATTGAGGAGCCTTTCTCCCTTGATGAACTCACACTGGTTCTCCACAAAATGAAAAACAAAAAAAACCACCCGGGATTAGACTTTATTGAAGGTCTTCGAGAAACTCGCTGAACCGTAGCCTAATCTTCTCCTTAGCTTGCTTAACCATTGCCTCGATGTCGGACAATTGCAAAGAGGAAATTCTCTGTCTCATTTAGAAGGACTCGACTAAGCAGCAAAGGCCGATAGCACTGCTCTGTTTTAAGTAGAGTTTTCGAACGTCTCTTACTCTCCAGGTTGCATCTCTACTTCGACAACACAAGCTTTCAAGCTCAAAATCAGTTCGGCTTCCGAACTAGCCGTTGTGCCGATGACGCCCTTCGCCGGCTTCTAGAAGTAGCTACAAATTCTGCATCCAAATATTTCCTGATCATATTCATGGATTTCACCGTAGCCTTTGGCCTGCTCTGGTGGTCTAGTATCCTGCGCAGAATTAGATAACCTCACACCACAGTGAGCATTTACCGCTTTACCAGACCTGTCTCCAGAGACTGCTTCCCAATGCTCCGCCCTTGGTCCCTTTCTTTTGAATGTAGTCATGGACGAGTTCTTTAACCTAGATTTAGGCAATATCACTCAGGCCTTTGCAGGAACGAGCTTATCTGGAAACTGCTGCCAAACAAGTCGACTAAAACTACAGGAGTGGGCCAACTTACACAAACTCACCATATCTCCGAAAAATAAACGACCTCAATATGGCTCAGAGAGTCCCTACAAGCAATCAGGCCTTCCCCTACAACTCAAAAACAGACGAAAGAACCATTAACTGGTCACTGAATTGAGGCATACTGGGATCATCTTGGACTACAAGCTTACCGTCACTTAGTCTACCTCCACCACAAACCTAGAAACTACACTGCAATGGTGTCGAGGATTAGCAAGAGTGACTGGGGCTTAAATCACCATTTTACAAAGTTACCTTCTTTCCAACTATTACCTACTGAAATGGAGTCTAGTATACTCGAATAACAATTGCTCGCAAACGAAAAAAAACACCTCATCTCCATCCAACGTACATCCTTTTAACAATAATTCGAGCGTGCTGCACAGTAAGCAACCCAGCACTTCATATCTTGGCTAGTGCCCCCCCCACCTCGATCTTGGAGGCAATCCGTAAAGGCATCCATTATTACCTCCTCTCCAAGGGAGTAGAAACAAAGCATTCTGGAATTTACCACTGACCAAGCTAGAAGTATCAAGGAAGAAAGAAAGCGTCTAGCAGTCCACCTTCTCCACATCTCGCAAAGCAGATGGAAGGCCACTCCTAAAAGCTCAATTATCAAAAAATCTATCCCCAACATAGCACAGATATTCACTAAAGCTCCAACATGGTTCTTCCCCGGGATTGTACGCTACCCACCTGATAACAGGCCACGGTTCCATAAATAAGCTAGCTTCCACGGGAATAGTGGAGGACTTCATTGCCATTGCGGTGGGCCAAATTACATAAACTCACCATATCTCCGAAAAAAAAAAAAAAAAGCGACCTCAATATTGCTCAGGGGGTCCCTACAAACAATCATGGCCCCCACAAATTAAAATCGAGGAAAGAACCATTAACTGATCACTGAATTGGGGAAAACTGGGTAAAATCGAAGACCAAAACCATCAGCTTTATGAAGCCCTGTGTGCTATACTGATAACCAAGATACATGCTCTGCCACGTGATCCGAGCATCCTCTACTCAACAAGGAAGAACAATTCCGCGCTTTCTCAAGTTTTGCGTAGTATCATACTTATTTTAACCAGCAGTTCGAATTCGCACTGGTGGTTAAAACAAGTAACGAGTTCATAATAGGGCTTACGGAGACGTGGTGCCACCCGAAAATTGGGGATGATGAGTTTCAGTAAGGCTTCTGTAATGTATTTAGGAAGGATAGGTTAGATAGAAGGGGTGGTGGGGTAATGCTTCTTATCAGAAGCAGCCTGAGTGCAATGATAGCTTTCCCGGATTCAGACGTTTCACGTGCTAGTATAGAATCTGTATGGTGTGAGATAGTTGGAAACAAAGGTATAATGCGAGTAGGAGTAATCTACAGACCAGGTGATTGTGACGATTATGACAAAAGCCTCTACATGCAAATGGAATGGGCAAGTAAGCGTCAATGCCTTATTATTTGTATCAACATGTCAGGGAAAGTACTAGAGAAAAGAATATCCTAGACCTCATCATCACACATGAATCAGATGACATAACAGGGCTGACAGTAGAGGAACCAGTAGCAGGAAGTGATCACGGAGTTGTACGGTGGATGATGACGAGAGAGGTAGCAGAAGTAAAAGGCAAAGGAATGGGTTTTAATTTCAGAAAAGGAAATTACGATGCCTTAAGGTACTACATGGCCTCTATTAACTGGGTAGATATCGCGCAGAGAATGAATACAATTGAACTGTCGTACGCTTTTAAAACATTAATCACAGATGCCTTGAATGCGTATATACCATTAAAAAATACTCCACGAGAAGGGTTCCAAGTTGGATGAATAGTGAAGTTGCCACATTATTTGAGCAGAAAAAGGTGACATGGAAAGGTTACAGAGCAATAAAAAGTACTGAAGCCTATAACAGCTACAAGGTGATGTGTAATAGAGCCACAGAAAAGGTTCGACAGGCAAAGGCAGTTTATGAGAAATCACTAGCAAACAGAGCAAAGAGGGGAGATAAGGAATTCTTCATATATACAAATGCCAAGAAGAGCAGGACAAACCAGATCGGACCTTTACATAAGTGAAAGTATTATATAGTATCGGTGTAAATACACCATACTTAACCCATAAACTTGAGCTACGTATGTAGCGTAGAGGGTTACATACGTAGCTCAAGTTTATGGGTTACCTATGGTGTATTTACTATGTTTATGGGTTACCTATGGTGTATTTAGAAAGTATTAAATACACCAGCTGCCGTTGCAGATGAACTCAGCAGTTATTTTGCATCGATATTTACAAATGAAAAACCTTTTGTGGCAATGGGAAATTGTGGGAGCGAAGTTGAAAAATATGTAATTAATGATAATGAAATTTCGCAAGATTATTTACAATCTTAAGGGAGGCGGCAAGTGAGTACATTGAACCATTGAGGCTAATTATGCGAGCATCACTAGACTCTGGGGAGATTCCCTTGGATTGGAAAAGTGCAAATGTATCTCCCATAAATAAGGGTGGCTCTAAGAGTGTCGCCGACCGGGCTAGCCGAGTGGGTAAAGAACCTGCCCGGCAACCCAAAGGTCGCGGGTTCGTTTCTCGCCTCGGGCTTGGATCAAAGTACTGCAAAAACCTTGGGAAGTGCAATATGGCCACAGAAGCCGATGCGCCAACAACTACCAAATCAAAAAAAAATCTAAGAGTGAAGTGGGAAATTATCGACCTGTCAGTCTGACTTCAGTAGTAGGGAAAATCATGGAGGCAATGATCAAGGGTGGAATTCAGGATCATTTGGATCGAATTGACATTCTCAAGGATACTGAGCATGGTTTTGTAAAGGGAAAATCATGTTTAACAAATCTGGTACGTTATTTTGAAAGGGTCACTCATGAGCTGGATTTAGGGAATAATTTCGACATTGTTTATTTAGATTTCAGCAAAGCTTTTGACTCAGTCCCACATGAACGGTTGCTTTATAAGCTAGAACAGATTGGAATCACTGGGAAAATCCTTATATGGATAGCAGGATGGCTTCGGGGCAGGGGACTGAGGGTTGTGATAAATGGCTATTATTCAGATTGGGTTGATGTAAGAAGTGGGTTTCCCCAAGGATCAGTATTAAGACCACTGTTTTTAATTTTCATAAACGACATTGATTAAAGGATAGAGGGCGTAATGTCTAAATTTGCAGATGATGTTAAAATTGGTAGGGTAATTAATGATCACTGTCAAGCTGAGCTTCTTCAGAGAGACCTAGATAGACTTCAGGAATGGTCAGAAAAATGGCATCTATGCTTTAATCCAACAAAGTGTAAGGTATTACACCTGGGAAACAGTAATCCCAAAATAACATATTCACTTGGTGGAGTTCAACTAAACCCAGTACTGGAGGAAAGGGACTTGGGTGTTACGATACGGTCAGACATGAAATTCTCTAAGCATTGTAAACAGGTTGCAAGGAAGGCCCATGGTGTCCTATCGATGATCTATCGAACTTTTGCAAGTAGAGATAGGGACGTGATAATCCCATTATATAAGGCTTATGTTAGACCACACTTGGAATACTGTGTTCAAGTATGGAGACCGCACCTAAAGAAAGACATCGAGCTTCTTGAAAGGGTGCAAAAACGGGTAACTCGCCTGGTGAGATCGGCAAAAGGGCGTCCTTATGAAGAAAGACTTCGAATATGTGGGTTGCAGAGTTTGGAAACTAGACACCTTAGAGGAGATTTGATTGAGGTGTTTAAGGCTCTGAGAGGCATTAGTAAAATGAATGAGGACGAAATTTTCAAGATTATAAATGATGTTAGAATTTGGGGTCATAAATTCAAGTTACGGGGGGAAATGTTTAGATTGGACTGCAGGAAGTTTTAGTTAGCCAGCGAGTTATAAATTACTGGAATAAGTTGCCTACATGGATGGTAGAGGCTGACAGTTTGGGGAAATTCAAAGGTCATCTGGATAGTACCTTCGGGTCAGGGAAGCGCATATGATGATAGGTTTAATTTCCTTTTCTTTTATTAATTATTATTATTTATTTATTTATTTATTTATTATTTTTTTTATCATTGTTTTATTCGTTTTTTTTTTTTTTTGACTGGTGTAGCATAAGCCATGGGCTTTCTTGCACCATGCCGCCATTACTAATACTAAAAGAAGCCTCTTATTCAAGAGGTATACCCATAATGTGGAGCATAACCAAGAACTCTTCACTCGTCTCCTAAAAATATGTGTAACAAGCCTCATGAGAATAATTTACTGCCAACTCCTTCCCACCCCTGACTAAGGCTGATCACCAAACTATGGGACTGCTACAACTTGTCGTGCTGAGAGAGAAAACATATTTCCGTAATACCACCACACTGGACCAATAGTCCCAAGTTGCAAGTTTATTATCAATCCACGCTTCATATTGCTTCTGGACAGGCATGGTTTCTACAAGATTAAAATTGCTGTGTCTGAAGTGGTATGCATG
Organism: Mastigoproctus giganteus; assembly: GCF_048544385.1. Classification (NCBI taxonomy): domain Eukaryota; kingdom Metazoa; phylum Arthropoda; class Arachnida; order Uropygi; family Thelyphonidae; genus Mastigoproctus; species Mastigoproctus giganteus. The sequence goes on from NC_143581.1 coordinate 1,901,891, forward strand.
CGGGGGAGGGGCACTTAAAGAGAGTAGCCATGGATGGATTTATATACAAGTGTTCCGAAAACCTACTGAATCTTCGCCAAAGTGCAGCTGATTTCTGCCCAAACCCACTATACTTTGGGGGAGGATGTTGTAAATGTTGCTGATGTTGAATGGAAGAAGAACGCACGAAATCCTAGCTAACTTCAAAAAAGTTTAATTATGAACATCAGGTAAGCTTCAAATTCTCTTTAGCCAAAGGGAAACTTGTTTTTGTCACAAAACCCCAAACATTGCACAGCTTTAAAATCCCCCTTTTTCAAATTAAAGAATATTAATTCCTAATTACCCAAGTTCCGCGTATCACACCATAAGAAAGACATAAAATAATTCCCACCTCTAATAAACAATAATCATAAAATTTAACACAGGCTCCATTTTAAAAGCCCAAATACTGCAATATAGTACGTTGCGAAGTTTAAACAAAAGGTAATTACACCGCTTACCTGAGAATCGTTGACCTTCCGAATACTCCACGATACGGGGGTGGTAGATCCACTCGATGAACTTGAGGGAAAGACGGAAGAACCATTTGTAGCGCACATGGAGGAGGACACAGAGCCGTTAAAATACAGAAAACGTTGCAATATCAGGCCGAATTTATCAGCCCTGATAAATGTACTGAAAATTAAGAGTTCAAGAAATGAGAAACCAGCGAAGAACCTGCTGACTACTTCAATGTCTTTCCACTACCTACGATTGTGTTGCTTATTAGGCTTATGAAAGGCGAAACAAACTGAAAGTGCATTCTGATCCCTCCGTCTCTGCCCAACTCAACGTGGCACCAACATGATCCACCCAAATTCTGTCCACACTCATATTCAAACAATGCATCGCATGACGTAATGGGGGTCACTTACTAGAAGTTGTAAGTTTCACATCTGTGCACTTTTTTTATATTTCGCGTTTTTTTTTTTTTTTTTTTTAACGCAGAGTTAAATCCATTTTCTTTTAACAAAAGAATACGAAAATTATTGCTCCAGCCTCTCGTGCCTCATCGGGATGTGTTCACTGGATAGTGCAAAAGGAGAGAATTTCTTTACGTTCTGGCCTAGCAGTTCCCAAACTTTTGTCATTCGACTTACACTTGGAATTAAAAGACATCCTCTTCGCGGCATACGTAAAGAGTGATTTACACTGATCTCAGTGGAGTTTTTTTCGTAATCTTGCGGTGCAACAAGTTGCCGGTACACGCAAATTTCAGAACTACAGCAGTCTACCCTCTCAGCGACACACTCGTCAGTACAAGTGTTGGCCGTGAATGTGTCGCTGCCTCTCTGTAGATTTTGACGTTTTTGGCGAACAGGGCGAACATTTGGGCGAAAGTACCTCTAGAATGGGCGCACCATTGTCGAACACACTACTCCTGGAATTATTCATGATCCCCTCTGCCACTGCAGTCATCTAACGTATGCTTTTCCGTTGTACCAGGACCTTCGTTGCATCATGATTACCAGAATTAACTTCAATCCAAAAGACCATGAGCACTACTTGTTAGGCACCGACAAAGAATACAAGGCCTTCTCGCAATACTGCCAGGAGCTCTTCACAAGAAAATGATTCCTACCACTGGAACAAGGACAACATCATTATGACTAAGACCAGAAAAGTTGAGACCGACCCTTCAGCCAGACACCACACACAAACCTAGACCAACAACGCGGATTTAACCACCAACGGTGAACCTGCCAACTGGCGGTCAAGACAGAGCAAACTTGCTTGCTCTGCTATATTTCTTCCTTTCTACATGCCGCTCGCCTAATGGAGATGTCTCCATCTTACCTTGGGGATGCCTCCCCTCTACATTCCAATACTTCTGACTGTTCCCTCCCCACACTAATTTTTTTTTTCTTTAACACGGTCTTTGTCCAGTAAACTCGGGCGACCCTACCACATGATTAAGAGCAGAAAGGTTGAGACCGTATGGCAACGGGGGATCCCATCAGGGGCTAAAAGCCACAACACAGCAACAGAATCCAACATAAGAAATACTACTTACATTTTCACACACAATACTTTTGTCTGGCTTCTATAGAGTAATGTAAACTTCACACGAGTACTTATGGCGCAGTTGTGTGAAACCACTGGTGGCGCCCCCTCCCAAAAGACTATGTACGCTATGTCGAACACACTGAATATATTAGTTATTTTACTTTCATATTTCTTCTGCGCTCTTTCCCTTCTTTATTCCAACTCTAGATCCTCTTTTGACTAATTTATAATAGCGCAATTCCGGCGTATTTTCAGCGTTCCTCCCATTTCGTCGAAGCCAACCTCATTTTACACGTCCACAATGGTATTTCGGAAACAATAGAAAAACAATGTTTTTTTTGTATTGGTATTAGCATTAGCAAAGGCACAGGATGCAAGAAAGCAAGCTTATACAGCCCCAGAAAAAGAAAAAAAAAAACCGACTCATTTCACCTATCCACTCGCACCAAACGTTTGTCTACTTCTGCCTTAAATCTGTTTAAACTATCAACTTCTAAAACGACAGATGGAAGCTTGTTCCAGCAATCAACCACCCGATGGCTAAAGGCAAACTTCCGCACATCTATCCTACATTTGTCTTTCTTCGACTTGAATTTATGCCCCTTCAGGTGATTATTCTGTGCAATAGGAAGCATCCAATCAGCATTGAGCATGCTCAAACCATTCAAGGCTTTATACACCTCAATCAACCTACATACACCTCGCAGGTAACTAGACTCCAGACACTGCAATTTGCAGAACTTAAGCGTTCTACGTAAGAACAACCCTTTGTTCCAATCACTTAACTTGTTGCCCTTCCCTCTACTCGTTCCAGCAGCTCTACATCCTTCTTAAAATGAGGCCTCCAGACCTGTATACAGTACTCAAGGTGTGGCCTGACCATTGCCTTATACAAGGGGATAACCACCTCCTTTTCTCTGCTACAAAAATTCCTGTATATCATTGACAAGACACCATGAGCTACTCTAGCAGACCATCAGCACCGCTCAGAAAACTTCATATTTGCCTGCACAATTACTCCCAGGTCCTTTTCATTCTCTACCCTCTTGAGTGTAGTACCACACAGTTGATACGTTACTCTGAGGTTACTGTTTACCATATGCAGAACTTTACATTTGTCAATGTTAAACTTCATTTGCCACCTATACGCCCATCTGCTCAACTTTTCTAGATCCTGTTGCAGCAACGTACTGTCATTAGTGTCATTAACAACCCTGCCAACCTTCGTATCGTCTGCAAAGTTGGATATTAAGCCTGATACACCACCATCAATATCATTGATGAATACAGAAAACAACAATGGACCCAACACTGAATCTTGGGGGGACTCAACTAATAACATTAGTCCACGAAGAGCAGTGTCCATTGAATACAACTCTCTGTCTTCTCCCACTCAACCATCCCCTTTATCCATAGCAGCAATTTGCCTCAAATGCCACACTGCTCCAATTTCTGCAGCATTCTTCCATGTGCAACACTATCAAAAGCCTTTCTAACATTCAAATATATAATATCAAAAATATTCTTTGCATCCAGTTCCTTTGTGACCACATCATAGTATCCAATCAAATTGGTCAGACAAAACTTCACCTTAACAAACCCATGCTGTGTCCGAGCTATAACTGAAGTCTTGTTTAGACGATCCTCTTATAACCAGTGCCTCCATTAATTTCCCTGGAACAGAAGTTAAAGTAACAGGTCTGTAATTACTTGTGTCACCCTTTGATCCTCCTTTGTGAATTGGGGACACATTTGCACATCTCCAGTCCATGGGTACCTCCCAAGAATCCAAAGAAACTCTGATAATCATGGGTAGGGATTTGCTTACTTCCTTTGCTGCCTCATTTAATATAACTGGATATATCCCATCCACCCCAGGTGCATTTCTTATGTTTATCTTCAACAATATCTCTTCCACTTTACTCTTAGTTATTAAAAAATCATCTAGCTCACTGCCAGAGGTGAAAACTCCTAATGTGGGAATGTATATGCAAAATACTCATCTAGTTTATTAGCTACCTTATCAGGATTATCAACAGTTGAACCATTGATATCAAGTGGACCAATCTGATTCATCCCCTTCCTCCTAGAGTTTCCATAAGTAAAGAACTCTTCGCTGTTTTTTCTTTGCAACCTTTGCCAAAGATTTCTCGTAATCCGCCTTCGCCTGCCTAACCATCTTTGTGACTTGATTACAGACAAACTTATATTTGCCATAGGCTTCTGTGTCGCCTGATATTTTATATGCATCCCATGCATTTGTGTTCTCTGCCAAGAGCCTCATTAGTTCATCTGACATCTGTTTAGGCCTGAATCTTCAACATTATTTCTTAGTTGGAGTGAAAAGCGTAGTAGCCTCCAAGATTAAGTCCCTGAATGCTTCCATTTTGAATTTGCTGTTGGTAACATCATCAGTTGGTCACATCGTATAGAATTTAAATACTGTCTCAGACCTCCGTAGTCGCCTTTACAAAAGCAAAAACTCTTCCCTTTACCCCTGATGGCAGTTACCTCTTTCAGTAAATCCCACTTCAGCACACTGTGATCACTGCCACCTAATGGTTCCTTTATCTGCAGATTCTTACTTCATGAAAAATCACTACTGATAATCAGATCAAGAGTATTATTCCCTCTAGTTGCCTCCCGAACATGCTGATGTTCGGGAGGCAACTAGAGGGAATCATCCAATAAATCCACAAAAGCCTTGCTAGTGTGTGAGTGACCAATCTACAAATTCCAGTCAATATCTGGGAAATTAAAATCCCCCCCTTACAAGTCATTCTGATTTACTGGCCCACTTTATTTCTCTGCACAATTGCTCATTATACTCATCAGATTCATTAGGCCTACAACACACATTCACTCTCATTTTTCCTTTCCCAGTGCTTATGTCACACCAAACAGACTCAACCTTGTATTATCCACCAACATCAATTGGATGCACTTCCTTAGATTTTGTGTTTCTTAACTATCAGCATAACTCATTCTCCCTTCCTGTACATTTTGTACTCGCCAAGTTCCAGTTCTGCATTCCTTATAACTGTGTGACACCACATCTCTGATATCCCAACAACATCTGCCTTTGATGTCTTCAAATTCATCAAATCTATTTACTATACTTCTAACATTGGTGTATATGCAAGTATCGATGAACATGTTCTTACTCTTAGTTACCCTAACACAGCCCACGTATTTACTCATTCCATGATGACTCACAACATTCCTTGAAATCCCCAACACCTGACTTTCCAGGCTGCTGCTCATTCCAACACAAGCAGTGCAAGAAACACTTTCACATATGCCAGCGGCTAATTTTAATCTATTAGTCAGTGTATCCCCCCAACTGTTTGTTTTCTGCATTAGCATGTTCGGGAGGTAACTAGAAGGAGTAATACTCTTGATCTGATTATCAGTAGTGATTCTTCATGCATTAAGAATCTGCAGGTAAATGAACCACTAGGTGGCAGTGATCACAGTGTGCTGAAGTGGGATTTATTGAAAGAGGTAACTACCATTAGGGGTAAAGTGAAGGGTTTTTGCTTTCGTAAAGGCGACTACGGTTGTCTGAGACAGTATTTAAATTCTAACGGTGGAACTAACTGATGATGTTACCAAACAGCATTTTGAAAATGGGAAGCATTCAAAGAACTTATCTTTGAAGCTACTAGGCTTTACATACCAACTAAGAAATATTGCTCAAGGTTTAGGCCTAAATGGATGTCAGATGAACTAATTAGACATGTGACGGAGAAGAAAAATGCATTGGATCCATATAAATTAACATGTGACACAGAAACCTATGATAGATATAAACTGTTCTGTAACAAAGTCACAAAGGAGATTAGGCCGGCAAAGGCAGGTTATGAGAAATCTTTGGCAAAGGTAGGTTATGAGAAATCTTTGGCAAAGGTAGGTTATGAGAAATCTTTGGCAAAGGATGCAAAGAAAAACAGCAAAGCGTTTTTTACCTATGTAAACTCTAGAAGGAAAGGGATGAATCAGATTGGTCCACTGGATATTGATGGTTCAACTGTTGATGATCCTGCTCAGGTGGCTAACAAACTAAATGAGTTTTTTTTTTTGCATCTATATTCACACAAGAGGAGTTATTCAGGGAGGGAAATGCCAGAGATGAAGTAAACTCTGGCAGTGAGCTAGATGATTTTATAATAACTGAGAGGAAATTGGAGGAGAAATTATTGAAAATAAACATAAAAAAGGCACCCGGGATGGATAGGATCTATCCAGCAGTTATGTTAAAAGAGGCAGCAAAGGAGGTAAGCAAACCCTTGGCCATAATTATGAGAGTTTCCTTTAACTCAGGGGAGGTACCCATGGAACGGAGATCTGCAAATGTGTCCCCCATTCACAAAGGAGGATCAAAGGCTGACACAAGTAATTATAGGCCTATGAGTTTAACTTCTGTTCCAGGAATATTAATGGAAGCACTGGTTAAAGAAGCACTGCAGGATCATCTAGACAAGACTTCAGTTATAGATCGAACACAGCATGGTTTTGTTAAGGGAAAGTCTTGCCTGATCAATTTGATTGGATACTATGATATGGTCACAAAGGAACTGGATGCAGGGAATAACTTTTATATCATATATTTGGATCTTAGAAAGGCCTTTGATACTGTTGCACATGGAAGACTGGTGCACTAATTGGAGCAGTGTTCCATTGGAGGCAAATTGCTTCTATGGAAGACAGAGAGAGTGTTAACCAATGGACACTGCTCATTGTGGACTAATGTTATTAGTGGAGTCCCTCAGGGTTTAGTGTTGGGTCCATTATTGTTTTCTGTATTTATAAATGATATTGATGATGGTATATCAGGCTTAATGTCCTAGTTTGCAGACGATACGAAGTTTGGCAGGGTTGTTATTGACACTACTGACAGTATACTTCTGCAACAGGATCTAGAAAAGTTGAGCAGATGGGCTGAGAATTGGCAAATGAAGTTTAGCATTGACAAATGTAAAGTACTACATATGGGAGGCAGTAACCCTAGAGTAACGTATCAACTCTGTGGTACTACACTAACAGTGGTAGAGAATGAAAAGGACCAAGGGTAATTGTGCAGGCAGATATGAAGTTTTCCTAGCAGTGTCGACGGTCTGCAAGAGCAGCTCATGGTGTCTTGTCAATGATATACAGGAATTTTTCTATCAGAGATAAGGAAGTGATTGTTCCCTTGTATAAGGCAATGGTAAGGCCACACCTAGAGTACTGTATACAGGTCTGGAGGCCTCATTTCAAGAAGGATGTAGAGCTGCTGGAACGAGGTCAGAGAAGGGCAATAAGATTAGTGAATGGAACGAAGGGTTGCTCTTACGAAGAAAGGCTTAAGTTTTACAGTTTACAGTGTCTGGAAACTAGGCACCTGCGAGGTGATCTGATTGAGGTGTATAAAGCCTTGAATGGTTTGAGCATGCTCGATGCTGATAGGATTCTTCCTCTTTTTCAGAATAATGACCTGAGAGGGCATAAATTCAAATTGAGGAAAGACAGTTGTAGGATAGATGTGCGGAAATTTGCCTTTAGCCAGCGGATAGTTGGTTGGTGGAACAGACTTCGATCTTTTGTTGTGGAAGTTGATAGCCTAAATAAATTTAAGACTTAGCTGGAGAGGTATTTGGAAAGAACGGAGGGGTGAAACGGGAGCGTTTTTTTTTTTTTTTTTTTTTGGGCTAATGCTGCATAAGCTTGCTTCCTTGCATCATATGCCTCTACTAATGTTAATGTTCAGCGGCTACAGTATGTCAGGTCAACTCCGCCTTGGTACACTGTGATGGTAGAATATGATTAATAATATTGTTAATATGAGGATTAAAGTTTAGTCCAGGATCAGGAGGATACCTGAAATATTTCAGCTGCAGAACTAATGGAATTCGTTTACTTTTAATTCTAATATTTGATGGTTTTCTGTAGTGTCGATTTTATCCCTGCATATCAATTTCTTTTGGTTGGAAATATGCGTAGTTTGTTGCGGCTTGTCCAGTTTACTAGATTATGAAGTAAGTTTTTGACTCTCTGCTCAAGCTCTATGCGAAACTTGCCAGGTAAGATCTGGGTCGTCAGCATAGACGACGGTAGTGTAGTCATCAAGCTTTTGACGAAGTCAGGTATCAAAAACAATGCAGATGGTACAATATGATTAATATTGTACCATCTGCATGCTCACCATGTCCATGTGAGAAGTGAGAAATTACTTGATCCATTTATCATGTTTCTATCGAACGTTTTGGTTTAGAGACGTTTTGCGTTTTATCAAACTTTTTGGTGTGATTTTTGTCCACTATGATGTCTGGTGAACGAGCATGCCCACTAAGTGAGAAACCTACCACATAGATATTCTTGTGAGGAGATCTTAAGGCCTTTCTCATCAGCTTCCACTTCTGTTTACAACTTACAGAAATTCAAGTCTAATGTCAAGAGGACTTCTCATCTTTGCAATTTTCAACACACTCATGATACTAAGTACCGATTGGTGGTTCTAATACCTTTCGTGTTTGAAGTTTCCATAAAAAAAAATAAAAAAAAACTAACAGTCACTGAGTGGGTATGCCTTTTCTATCCCACTCTTAACTCCTGTGCCACATATCACATGATATATAACTGGTGTGCAAAACTTAAGGACCAATCAGGTTTTCACCTGTAGCTTCTCATTGGAGTGGCCTGGATATGGGAAAAGCATACCAAAGGAATCACATGAAGTACAGAAATGATGAAGGAAACAGCACCGACACAACGGAAACAAAACGGTACAGAGGAACTTTATTTATGGCCACCCTAATGTCGATGCAGGCTTTGCACCGCCTGTCCATACTTAGAACAATGTTGTTGATAAGTCTTTGCGGAAACATCGTCCGTTCCTCTATCAGCGCCATCTTCTGCTGGTGAACATTTTCTGGTGGGTGTGGACGTGCCGCTAGTCGTCTTCCCAGAGCGTTCCAGTGTTCGATGGGATTTAGATCGGTGGAACGAGAAGGCCAATTCATACGAACAATGTCCTCACTTTCCAAAAGCATATCAACAGCTGCAGTGCGATAGGATGTGGCGTTCTCATCCATAAACACGAACTCGGGACCAATGGCACTTCGGAACAGACGCACGCGGGGAAGGATTACCTCAGTACAGTAGCGTGCACCGGTTACAGTACCCCTCCAGTATCTGGAGTTGTGTACATCCATCCAAGATAACGCCTCCCCAGATGAGAACATCTCGACCACCATATCGGGCTAGTGATGTTTGCGGGGTGATATCATGTGCCAACCTCTCGCAAGATTAGCTGACGTCCAGAATCGCTGCTGAGACTGAATCTGCTCTCATCAGTAAAAGGTACTGTGACTGGAATTTGCGGGCTGGTCACTCACACACTAGCAAGGCTTTTGTGGATTTATTGGATGATTGTTTTCTACATCAGCATGTTCGGGAGGCAACTAGAGGGAGTAATACTCTTGATTTGATTATCAGTAGTGATTCTTCATGCATTAAGAATCTGCAGGTAAATGAACCACTAGGTGGCAGTGATCACAGTGTGCTGAAGTGGGATTTACTCAAAGAGGTAACTACCATTAGGGGTAAAAGGAAGGGTTATTGCTTTCGTAAAGGCGACTACGATGGACTGACACAGTATTTAAATTCTATACAGTGGGACCAACTGATGATGTTACCAACAGCAAATTCAAAATGGGAAGCATTCAAAGAACTTATCTTGGAAGCTACTAGGCTTTACATACCAACTAAGAAATATTGTTCAAGGTTTAGGCCTAAATGGATGTCAGATGAACTAGTGAGACAGATGGCAGAGAAGAAAAATGCATGGGATACATACAAATTAACACGTGACACAGAAGCCTATGATAGTTGATCTGTAACCAAGTTACAAAGGAGGTTAGGCAGGCGAAGGTAGATTACGAGAAATCTCTGGCAAGGGATGCAAAGAAAAACAGCAAAGAGTTCTTTACTTATGGAAACTCTAGAAGGAAGGGGATGAATCAGATTGGTCCACTTGATATCGATGGGTCAACTGTTGATGATCCTGCTCAGGTAGCTAACAAACTAAATGAATATTTTGCATCGACATTCACACATGAGGAGTTATTCAACGAGGGGAATGCCAGAGGTGTATTCAACTCTGGCAGTAAGCAAGAGAATCTTGTAATAACTGAGAGTAAACTGGAGGAGAAATTGTTGAAGATAAATACAAGAAAGGCACCTGAGGTGGATGGGACCTATCCAGTTATATTAAAGGAGGCAGCAAAGGAAGTAAGCAAACCCTTAGCTATAATTATGAGAGCTTCCTTGGACTCAGGGGAAGTACCCATGGACTGGAGTTGTGCAAATGTGACCCCAATTCACAAAGGAGGATCAAAGGGCGACACAAGTAATTATAGACCTGTTAGTTTAACTTCTGTTTCCGGAAAATTAATGGAGGCACTGGTTAAAGAAGCACTGCAGGATCATCTAGACAAGACTTCAATTATAGCTCAGACACAGCATGGTTTTGTTAAGGGGAAGTCTTGCCTGACCAATTTGATTGGATACTATGATGCAGTCACAAAAGAACTGGATGCAGGGAATAACTTTGATATTATATACTTGGATCTTAGAAAGGCTTTTGATACTGTTGCACATAGAAGACTGCTGCACAAATTGGAGCAGTGGCATTGGAGGCAAATTGCTGCTATGGATAAAGGGGTGGTTGAGGGGGGAGAAGACAGAGAGTAGTAATCAATGGACACTGCTCATCGTGGACTAATGTTATTGGTGGAGTCCCTCAGGGTTCAGTATTGGGTCCATTATTGTTTTCTGTATTTATAAATGATATTGATGATGGTATATCAAGCTTAATGTCCAAGTTTGCAGACGATACGAAGGTTGGCAGGGTTGTCAAGGACACTACTGACACTATGCTACTGCAACAGGATCTGGAAAGGCTGAGCAGATGGGCTGAAAGGTGGGAAATGAAGTTTAACATTGACAAATGTAAAGTACTACATATGGGAAACAGCAGCCCCAGAGCAACGTATCAACTCTGTGGTACTACACTGACAGTGGTAGAGAATGAAAGGGACCTGGGGGTGGTTGTGCAGGCAGATATGAAGTTTTCTGAGCAGTGCAGACGGGCTGCAAGAGTAGCTCATGGTGTATTGTCGATGATATATAGGAATTTTTCTAGCAGGGATAAGGAGGTGATTATTCCCTTGTATAAGGCAATGGTCAGACCACACCTAGAGTACTGTATACAGGTCTGGAGGCCTCATTTCAAGAAGGATGTAGAGCTGCTGGAACGAGTACAGAGAAGGGCAACAAAATTAGTGAATGGAACAAAGGGGTGCGCTTACGAAGAAAGGCTTAAGTTTTTCAAATTACAGTGTCTGGAGACTAGGCACCAGCGAGATGATCTGATAGAGGTGTATAAAGCCTTGAATGGTTTGAGCATGCTCAATGCTGATGGGATTCTTCCTCTTGCTCAGAATAATCACCTGAGAGGGCATAAATTCAAATTGAGGAAAGACAGATGTAGGATAGACGTGAGGAAATTTTCCTTTAGCCAGCGGGTGGTTGGTTGGTGGAACAGACTTCCATCCCTTGTCGTGGAGGTTGATAGCCTGAATAAGTTTAAGGCTCAGCTGGACAGGTATTTCGAACGAACAGAGGGGTGAAGTGTAAGTGGTTATTTATTTATTTATTTATTACTTTTTTTTTTTTTTTGGCTGTTGATGCATAAGCTTGCTTTCTTGCATCAAATGCCTCTACTAATGCTAATGCTAATGCTAAAGTACCTTACCCCATTGCACTGCTGTCCAGTCCCTGTGTTTGATGCATCACTATAAACGGCGTCTCCAATGGGCAGGTGTTAAAGGGACACAGCGTACTGGCCGTCGGGCAAACTGTGCACTTTTGTGGAGTCGCCTGGCCACAGTAAACCGCGATATCCTGCGTCCTGTGCAGCTGGTTTGCAATGGATCCCTATGTCTTGTGTCGGTCCCTCTTGGCCTGTAGGAGTATATAGCGGTCATCATTGGGCGTTTTTTTTCGTGGACGACCTCCACGGGCCCTTCGAACAGCTGTACCTGTCGTTCTGAAGGCCTACCACGCACGTGAGATGATAACTGCTCAACTGCTGCTTTTTTCTGTTTATGTGAGCCCTCTCGTCACGATTCAAATTTTTGCATGCGCACCAGCTTTCTACTGAACGGCCACGGTTATGCAAATCGCCACAGGGTGTTTCGTTTGATTTTGTGGTTGTAACCTTCAGAAATAGTGTTGGTCCTTAAGTTTTGCACACCAGTGTAGAATTTACTGTTCCTCCTAGGAGGAGTGTGGCGTGGCGTCCAGTAGGTTAGATATGCACAGGGCTGTACTGAAGTAGCTTCTAGCTCGATAAATTTAACAGGTTATTTTATTACCGGGGATGATTCCTAGCTGAAATTCTTCTTCAGCGATCTCCTTGTTAAGTGTCTGTATCCTTCGGTCGGTCGCAGGACGAAAAACCCACATTTTCAATAAAAGCCCACATAAAACCCCCGCGTTCTTGACTGGTTTCGAACTCAGGGCTTGTCCACCCGGTGTGGAGGGCGATGATTATATTTCACTCGCGTTTATTCTTATACAGTAGAAGCATTTTAACTTCACTTTGCGATGTAAAGTTCAGTTCCTTTTCAGGAAAGCAACGCTCTGGCTTCGGATGTGTTTCGGGGATTCTTTCTTAAGACGTTCTCTGCATCCGTGCCTATAAAGTGTGCTTGGAAGGAGAGCTCTTTACGGGTTCACAACGAAATGCGATCCTCCGTTTAATGGGCTCGCATTAAATCGCCAACTAAGAAAGAAAGTCGAAAGTAGGAAGGAGAAAATTAGATGAAAAATTAATCTAAAAAATATATAACACCATTCTTGTTTAATCATGCGTTTTCTCGGCATTTCCTGCCGTCAGCAGGGTTGGCGCTGCAAATTTTGCGTGAAGGATTTGATAAATTATTCGATAAATTAACCCACGTACGATCAGCGGGCCAACTAATGTAATTACGACAGCGTACTGGGTTCGCCATTAAATGGCCGCATTTGCTCCCGCACTCCGCACTGTTCTTCGGGTTGGCTGCCCCGAGACTCCGCTCCTCCACGTCTACTCAATCATAGAGACATTAATACAATAACATCCTCTCAAGTAGCTGCAGCCGAGGAAGGATTTCGTCCGAACGTTCGACTTACGGCGCTCAGTCTCAGATGCCGGCTCCGAGTAAGTCATATGTCGGTTGCTTCCAGCCCCCCAAGTAGCCCGGCCGTAAATTTATAGCGGAGATTACACCGCCGAGGCCTTCCGAGACAATAAATAAATCGGACTATCGAGCACACAAAACCACAAGCACCAAGTTCACGGTCTGGGGAAGGCTCGACGCCTCGCGTAGCTTTCCATTGCCAGCACGCTGGCCGTTGGGATCGATGAATCAAAAGGACCGAAGAAGTTTATATCGAGAACACTTCATAAAAGTCACCACTTAAAGGAGGGGGGACGGAGGGGGGTCTTGAAACAGGCGTAGTTATCCACGGCTGAAGAAAAGAACGCGACTTGTGAGAAACTGTTCATTTTTTTTTTTTTTCCTTTCATTTTTTCCGCTTTTCCATTACTCGCGAGTTTTCCTTGGCCGACATCGAAGCATCCATCTGTCAGAGATTAAGAAGTGGCGGAGGATATTTGCCAGATTTAAATGGCAACGTTTGCTAAATCACATAAATTGTAAAATATTCCCAGTTTATCTGTTTAATTCTATCATACTACCGGACTATCTCTTTTTTTAATTTATTTACTTTTCCTTCTCGTACGTTCGGGACCTGGATGTCAACACGAATTGAAACAGTACACACCCTTCGTACTGTACTTTGTGATCCTTCTTCTTAAAGTCAGAAAAGGTTAGCGCTTACCCTTTTCTGTCTTTAAATCCTTTATTTGGCACATTTTGACCTCGGTAGTTGATGCTTCTTTCAGAAAAGGTCCAAAACAACTAACTCAAGGTCTGGACATGCAAGCGTGTGCTTTAAAATCTCCAAATATTAGTTTCGTGACATAATTGTGCAAATGCCCTATTTTACTGTTTCCGTGCCATCCACCAAATGTAAATAGTTATAACAACTATTCATGATGGCCAACTGCGGCAGTTTATACTCGGCTTTAGGATAAGTACTTTAAAAGTACTTCATTGTATCGTTTTATTTTTCTGATATTCTTGTAATTTTAAGTCAATTCTATACTAATTGTTATTATTATTATTTATTATTTTTTTTGCTGTGACTTTGCAATGAAATAAGCACAGCGTGAGTAACACTGACATATACAGGGTGTTTCAAAAGTCTTTTATATCGGGGTCAGGTAGTAGAAAAGAGTTCTACTGCTGTAGAATAGATGTGCAAATATTTGCCTTTAGCAAGCATGTGGTTGATTGTTGGAACAAACTTCCATCTGTCGTTGTGGGAGTTGTTAGCCTAAACTCAAGGAAGAACTGGACAAACTTATGGAGCAAATGGATGGGTGAAATGGGGAGAGTGTGGTTTTTTTTTTTTTTTTTTTGGCTGATGCTGTATATAAGCTTGCTTTCTTGCATCATAGGCCTCTACTAATGCTAACTCAGTGGGAAATTGTTACGTGAGTCTCAATCGTATATTGCTTATGTATTGCGTATATTGAACTATATTCGAATATAATTATGTTCGAACTAAATTCGAAATTCAACATACTGTCAGGCATGATTGAGTCATCGAGGAAGCGAGCTGATGGGCAAGAGAAAATTCAATCTAGGGCTCGAAGAGACTCAAGTGGCCCGGTACCATGCGGAGCGACGTGCTGCCGCATCCAGTCCCAGAAATGAATCAATCGGTGCAGACTGCTTTGGTTCCACAGGAAGCAGTCTTAACTGGGTTAAGACTCGGTTATTAGAGAGACGACGGACAACGAATATATTCTGTAAGACAGATGGCATAAAACCAGAGTATACTTATCGGAGCAAAAATTTATCAGCTTGTAAGGGAACTCTGCGTGGTAATACATGTGTGGGTGGGTGTAGGAGAGGGGCTAATGAATTAAAACTTAAATGAACATGAACTGGTTATGAAATATAGGACGAAATGTTCTTGTGAATTCATTTTATTGTTATTATTGTTGTTCTTGGGTTTTAGGCGCATCCGGGACTTAAATCATACTGAGCCGTATTTATTATGTCCATATATTGCGTGCTCTATGGTCGATTTGCCTGTTTTTACTCCAGAAAACATCACTCCTGAGGGCAACTAACTCAGTGCCGCTATGAAAAAGGTCCATAAAAATTCCTCATATCATTGACGGAATTCGAACTGAGGTCTTTCCCGTCCGGCGTAGGGAGAATGGCGATTCTACCGTGCTACTAACGAAGTCTAGGCTTGAGGGACTTTGCAAGACGCCCTCGTGGGTAGCAGAGTTGGTAGGCTCACCGTCCTCCCCCTCACCTGGTGGAAAAGACCCGAGTTCGAATCCCATGGACGACGTGAGGAACTTTTGTGCGCCTTTTCACTGTGTGGCTGTCTCAGGCACGGGTGGCATGTTTTTCGTCCAGCAAACTGTTGTTGTTGTAGTAGCTGTTTGCTCCTATACAGCAAACAGTTGTTGTTTAGGAGCATCAGCGACCATATTGTTCTGTGTATATTACGTGTAAATTGCGTGTGTTCTGAGGTCGATTTTCTGTTTGCTGGATGAAACACCCGCGTTTATGGGAGGAAAAAACCAGCAAGAGAGTATACACATAACAATCTGTTAAGGAGCAATAAGAAAGAGCAGAGGGTAGTGATGCTTCTAATAAAGAACTGAGTGAATGTTACAAGAATCTTCCCTGAGTTAGTGTAGCGTGAAATGACTTGCAATGAATGAAAGATTATAGTCGGGGTATGTTATTGGCCAAATGACTGTAAACAGTATGACAATACTCTCTTTAGGCAATTTGAATGACCTGGAAATTACAAATACGGTATACACAGATATATACTGTATCTGTCATTGGTGACTTCAACCTAAGCAAAAAATACAGTATATGGTAACAGGTTTTGATCTAGATCTCATTAAGGAGCCCAACTGTATTAAAAAAATTGACAATGGAGGAAGCAACAACAGGCAGCATCCACGGTACTGTATCATAAAATGAACTGTATCTAGTTTATTTCTTAATACTTCTGTAGAGCACTGTTAATCCAAAAGATTAAATTTCAAGAGAGAGGTACTAAATTTCATACCTACAATGGAATGAGATAGCATATATATACACTCGTAATTAAAATGACTGAATAAGTGTACCAAACCATTCGAAATTCAAATGACAGCATCATTGGATTACATGAAGATTCTTACGGACTGGAGAAGTGGTGTCCCTAATGCACAAAAATAAGGTAGGTAACTGTAGGCAGTGAGTTCAACTTGAATCTTTCTCTATAGTAGTCTTCTGCTATTTGAATTAGCAGAAGACTACTAGAAGAGACTACCCAGAAGAGAATCCTTGACACCAAAGGTGTCAAGACTACTAGGTGCATCAGGATTTCAGGATTTCTAAAAGGTACAAGCTAAAGGTTATAATGATTTATGCACCAACATCGAGCCATGATGATGAAGAGGTTGAAGAAATGTACACAGAAATTGAGAGTCTTCTAGATGAGCAGAAAACCCACTACTTTATCATTATCGGGGACTTCAACGCTAAGGTTGGACAAATACAAAACAGTGCAGAAAGGGGAACTATAGAAAATTTTGGAATTGGTGAAAGAAATGAGAGGTGAAAGACTTATGAAATTTGCAGAATCTCGAGGATTATCCGTAATGAACACTTTTTTCAAGAAAAGGGTGAACAGAAAGTGGACACGGAAACAACTTTCTGAAAGTGATGAAGCCCAAGAAACCCACAAGTAAAAATAAATACAAAGAAGAAAAAATTAGTCAAGAAACACTTGTCATGATGAACCGAAGACGACAAATGAAGAGCAAGATAAACACTGACAAGGAGAAAATTGAGTATACCGAATTATGCAAAGCCATTAGAAAGAGACTCAGAGAGGGCATAAGAAGATTTAACACAAGAAAAGTATAACAAGCATTAAGGGAAAACAAAGGACTTAAATCAGCAGCCATGAGCAGTAATACAAAAAGACAAATGATACTGAAACTGAAGAATAGCGATGGTGGTGTACTTATAAATAGCAGAAAAGGCATAATTCAAATAGCATAAGAAGAAGAAGAACTCTTTATTATATACAGAAAGCACATTGCTGTATACAACTCCCTTCACGGCTACAAAGACATCGAAGAAAGACATCGAGCTTCTTGAAAGGGTGCAAAGAAGGGTAACTCGCCTGGTGAGATCGGCAAAAGGGCGTCCTTATGAAGAAAGACTTCGAATATGTGGGTTGCAGAGTTTGCAAACTAGACACCTTAGAGGAGATTTGATTGAGGTGTTTAAGGCTCTGAGAGGCATCAGTAAAATGAATGAGGACAAAATTTTCAAGATTATAAATGATGCTAGAACTAGGGGACATAAATTCAAGTTACGGGGGGAAATGTTTAGATTGGACTGCAGGAAGTTCTATTTTAGCCAGCGAGTTATAAATTACTGGAATAAGTTGCCTTCATGGGTGGTAGAGGCCGACAGTTTGGGGAAATTCAAAGGTCATCTGGATAGTACTTTCGGGTAAGGGAAGCGCATAGGATGATAGGTTTAATTTCCTTTTTATTTATTTTTTATTTTATTTTATTTTTTTTTATTTATTAATTATTATTATTTAGTTATTTATTTATTTTTATTTATTTATTTTTTGTTTTTATCATTGTTTTGTTCGGATTTTTTTTTTTTTTTTTGGCTGGTGCAGCATAAGCCATAGGCTTTCTTGCACCTTGCGGCCGCTACTAATACTAATACTAATACTAATACAAGCCAGGGGTTTACAAAAAATAAATCACACAACATAATAAACACAAAAAAAAAAAAAAAAAACATTATGACTCCTGAAAGGTTTGAACACTGGGATGATGGATTCAAGGCAGTGATGAATAGGTGTCCGGGAGCAGGTTCTAATTTTCTCTGACATGATCCTGGGAAGGAAGTCGACCGAGTACTTTCTGCCTATATTCCTTGTCGACTGCGAATTTGTAGAAGTCGCCGTCCAAGGACTGTATGTCTTCCAGCATTTGCACGGGTAGAAACCGATCAGTTGGCTTTAACCGGTTTGGAATGGCCTGTAGGATTGGATAAGCCCTAAGGCTTGGGACCGGGATCCTCCATCCGCAGTTAGCCCAGAAATCTGGCACTGAAATAATGCCGACCATCATTTTGATGGCAAAGACGAGTCTTCTCTCGTGAATGATGGCAGGAAGACGTCTCATGTTGAGAGCTGCCGCCATCTGAGTGGTCCTTGGTGTAGGGGGAAGCCGAAATTTCCATATGGCCCACTTCAGTAGCCAGAATTCCCCCGCGAAAATCCGTCTAAGATGGGTCGTAGCAGGTGAAGTCCAGACTTCGGCGCCATAGAGTATGACCGGATAAACACATGTCTTAATATATCTGCAGCCAACAGCTTGGTCATGGACGTGCATTAGTTGTTGTTTAATCATCCACCGGAGTCGAGAGAACTTTATTTGCAAGTGGTCTATGTGCGGTGGAAAGGAGAGCTTTTGATCAAAAATAACGCCCAGATCTGTATGTTGTTGGACGGTAGAAAAATTAGGTGGTAGATGACTTTCATCAACCCGTGAAATACCACCACTTTGCTTATTGGAGGCTTGAAGTGGTGAAACCCATGTTTAGTCTCTAGAGCAAAGTTTGCGGCATCCCCCTCCCCCCATACTTCTCCTTCAACCCATGCACGGTACTAAGTACTATAGGTTTTGATACCTTTCGTGTTTGGGGTTTTCATAAAAAAAAAAAAAAAAATCGCGCATCCTCTTAAAATGGGTTGTACTATTGTTGGGCTCTGTTAGAGAGAGAAAGTCAACTGTTTTTACTTCTCAGGATTGAGTTGAAGTCCGAAACCGGAGAGGAAGGCCTCATGGTTCCGGATTTTCTGAAGGATTAAGGTATTGATGTATTCAGCAGTCTGCAGGGCTGATGGGAGTAAACAGTTTTATGTCATCGGCAAATGTGAGGATGTCAGTTCGGCCTGTCACAAATGGCACGAGAATAGCTGAGAACAAAATTTCGGACAGGACCCCGCCTTGTGGGACTCCAGCTGTAATAGTCCTGGTATAGCGCAGATTGCCATCGCGAACAATAATGGTACTGTTCTCCAGCATTGTCTGAATAATCCAGAGCACGTCTCCACCAATGAAGTAATGCTCACGTAGTAGCCTTGACAATGTGTGAACGGATACGGAATCAAATGCTGCCTGGATATACGTAACGGTGATTTCCGAACGGTGCTCAAATGCCTCGAGGATCTTGGTGGTGGCGGTGACTAGATTTGTAGCAGTGGATCTGCGGTAGCTGTTGTGGCATAATTTGGATGGTTAATGTTCTTAGAAGAGATTTCTCAAAGAGCTTTAATAGGCATGATGCAGAGGAAATTGGACGGAAGATACTGGGCTGAGAAGCAGAGCGTGTTTTCGGCAGTGGTCTTACTAGATAGACATGCCACATCGGAGGAAAAAAATTCTGATTAAGGATCTTGTTAAATAATGACAGGACAGGATCAACAACAAATGTACACGAATCTGTGTGCCTGAGTACGTTCGCTTCTCAATTAATAATATTAATTGGGACTCTTGATTTTTTAAGGAGTCATTATGTGCTGTAATGTAATAACTAGATCGTATGTATAGCTTAGCTTAATTTTCAGCACTCACCTCTTGTGGTGAGTGCTGAAAATTAAGCTAAGCTATACATACGATATTAATTGGGACA
The DNA here is from genome assembly GCF_048544385.1 of Mastigoproctus giganteus. Classification (NCBI taxonomy): domain Eukaryota; kingdom Metazoa; phylum Arthropoda; class Arachnida; order Uropygi; family Thelyphonidae; genus Mastigoproctus; species Mastigoproctus giganteus. The sequence goes on from NC_143581.1 coordinate 1,921,825, forward strand.
TATTTGAATATTCTCTAAATGATAATTTCTCCAAACTGACTAACTCTCATTTTGACGCCATATACTGATTAATGCATCATATAAATCATCAAGGAAAAAACGTGTCAATTCCAGTACTTGTTCCTGGGTCGTCAGAATTATCTTCGCTTCGGAAACAGGTCCACCACGCTCGACGCACCTATCAGTGCAATCGTCATTTGTCTCAGTCTGATGTTCGCATCTTTTATAATTATTACGTTGATCTCAATTGCTACCAGGAAGAAGGAAACTTGGACAGAATTTGTGTACAACTCTGGTAATGCAGACCCGTGGGGACTACTTTATAAAATTGTAAGAAATAAATTATTTACACAAGAAGTGTATGGCTCGATCGTATACAATGGTCTGGAGACCACTAACTGGACGGATTCTGTAAACATTATTCTAGATAATCTTTTTCTACAGGACAATGTGAGCTCCGACTCTGATTTTCACACTAATATTCGTTCTGCGAATTCTCTGTATGTTTCTACAATTAAGACTTAGCCTTTTAGTGCCATCGAGTTGGACACAGCGGTCAAACAAGTGAAAGTTAAGAAATGCCCAGGGATGGACATGCTGGAGAGTACCTTTATTGTACTGCTCGCCATGATTAAGCCCAGTATACTTCTGCAACTTTTCAATAAATGTTTAGATGCTGGGACTTTCCCGGATCTGTGGAAGACTGCCCTTATCAAGCTGATTAGGAAACCAGACAAGCCTCCCCAGGAACCGAAGTCTTATCGGCCTATAGCCTTATTGGCCAACCTTGGTAAGCTATTAGAACGTTTAATTGCCCTGCGATTAAACAACTTGTTATTGGAAAGGAGACTAATTGCGCCTAATCAATACGGATTCACTCCTGGAAGGTCCTGCGAGGACGCCCTTGTAGACTTCATTTCTTCTGTTGAACCAGTTTCAAGTATACTCTTGCTATCTTTATTGACTTCGAGGATGCTTTTGATACCCTTTGGTGGGAAAGTGCCCTCAAACATTAACGTCATGCCGAATGTTTCCAGCAACTTTATCTTCTAATTAAGAGCTATTTCTCTAACAGATTTATCACTGCCAGATCTAAGTACAGACAAATTTTGCGTCAGGTCTTTCGAGGGTGTCCTCAAGGCTCCATTTTAGGACCACTTTTCTGGAACTTTGTTCTGCAAGGTTGGATTACCCGAACCTTTGACAACGTGAAGATCATGGCATATGCGGATGATTTGACAGTCCTTGTTGGTGGCAATTCAAGATCTTCTATTGAAATATCCGCTGAGAAAGTTCTATCTGATCTTCAACAATGGACAGTTGAAAATAAGTTAAAAATTAGTTCTACCAAGACAAAAATTATGATCCTTGGCTCTAAATTGGACGTTCGTCGACCACCAAGAGTTAAAATAAACAATAGACAAATACCTCTAATAACGGAAATTAAACTTTTGGGAATAACTATTGAGAGTAAGTTAAATTTTCTCCCTCATTTATCCAATCTGCGAATTAAGATCAGAAATTTTACCGGCGCTCTTGTCAGATTTTCTAGAACTGAGTGGGGTCTTTCTAGATGTTTAAGAATCTACTATAATTCTGTGTTCTCCCTATGGTTGCCTATGCTGCTGGCGCTTGGTTCCATAGAGTGCGGAGTTTACAATTTCAATCAAAATTGATGTCAATCAAGCTTACAATGTTACTTTGTATTTTGAAGATTTGTCGAACAGTTTCAACACTTGCTTTACAGATTTTAGCCGGGACGTTACCACTCGATCTCTACGTAATTTTCAGAGGCTTATGTTATCGCTTGAAACGTCAGATTCCCATTCAAAATCCTTGGTATTTCTATTAACACTCAAGTCGATGTTAAAGCTGAACGACAAAGAATTTGACAAGAGTTGATCAACTTGTGACAGAGTAGGTGGGATGGCACAACACTGGGCAGTGTAACACGTAAGTTTTTTCCTGAAGTTGACTCTCTTGCGGATAAAAAATCTACAGTCTGGTTTAGCCTTGACTTGTTTACCTCCTATTTGATATCAGGACATGGATCATTAAATAAGAAACTGTTTAAATTTCGCTTGTCTCCTACGGAACTCTGCCATTGTGGCGGTGTGGAAGATTGGAGCACTTGTTGTACTCTTGTCCTTCATACAATGAATTTCGAGTAATTCAGCAGAATGCGATTCCCAACTTTTCATCAGGATCATCAAAAATTATGCAGCCATGCTCGCCAGAGTTACACGCCGAGACTGGGGGCTGAAAAGGCGCGCCCTGGCGATCCTCTATAAAGCAGCTATCATCCCAATAATCACATATGCGTCTGATGCATGGTTCCACAAGGCCTCAACCGTGGTAAATCGCCGACGGCTCGAAATTATACATAGACCCATCTTATTGACCCTCACCCGAACATGCAAAACAGTGTCGACCCACGCACTGCAAGTGATTACAGGGGCTCTCCCCCTCGACCTTGAGGTCACCCGAACAGGCATGCTGCAGCAGCTTGGACGGGGAAAGGTTAAAACATATCTGGACCACACAACACCGACAAGCAATTGGAAAGCCGAGAAGAACAAGCTTCAAATCTACCTGCGATCAATCTGGCAACAGCGCTGGACAAACTCTGACAAAGGGGAAGTCACGCGAAAGTTCCTTCCAAATCTGGAGCAAGTGTACCCTATATTTCCGACATGGTTTTGCCGAGGACTGCATGTCACCTACCTCCTTACAGGACATGGAGCGATCCGTCACAAGCTTCATCTCCTTGGAATCACAGACAACCCTGCATGTGCTTGTGGCTCCCCCGAGACCTGGGATCACCAGATGCATGAGTGCGAACTGTATGATGATCTACGTGCCCAGCTGATCACACGTGCGTTGCAACCCTAAAGACCAGGAGCACCACCTGCTGGAGGATGGGACAAACTATTAAGCCTTAACTGAATTTGCTCAGAGCCTATACGCTAGACGACTAACCCTTCCACTGCCTGCAAACCACGAACAACAAGGACAAATTTAGTACTCCACGCAACCCGAACCTGAAAGCTCCATGATCAGGTGGAAACTTATAATTCCATCAATACCAGATTACCGGGGTAGGACCATTAAATATCCCAACTCATCACCAATTATAATCAAACGGAACACATATCACAGGAAGAGTATGGGGGAGAACCTCTCAGTTTTACTCCCGTGGATTACGCTGGATATCATGACAGAACTGGAACTCACCTCAACCATACTCAATTACTTTCCACCGCAAATTGACTCATGGACGGGACATGGCTCCAAAGGGCAACCTCCAAAGGAAAGAGCAAGCCCAGCCTCCATGCACAATATACCATCCGGCCTTGCATTCTGCTTGACAGTTCCATTCTCCCAAACAACAACGGAATCCACCCTAATGGCGAATAAATCCTACTCTTCCAAATATCTATGGACGGGACATGGTTCCCACGATCGACTACTCAATAAATTGCTGCATTAACTGCACTGTATTGACTTGAACTTATTGATCCTACATTTCCAGCATCAAGTGGACCTAGACTTGCATCTATAATACTCAATCCTGATCTTCAGACGGAGTATGCACCAAAAACGGCAAGCAGCCCTCTATACATTATCCTATGGACGCTAAAATACGATTTAACTGGACGGGTCCCAGTTCCAATGAGCGACCTCCAAATTGGCGGAAAAACTTGGCGCACACAGACATCAGAGAAGTCGTGTTAAATCCTAGAAGAGACTCAATCCTACTGGTCTATACCAAATGCCACATGGACAAATCGCAGTCTCGGCATGCAGCGCCATATTGACGACCTGAGCCAGCTCTCTTCTCTGGCTCACCTTTTCCACCCCTCCCAGGCGGGTGGAGGAGTGTGACGGTTCCACCGTCCGCCCCACGCGCCACCCCCATTCTTACTCTCTGGTGGGGGCATGGGCATGCCCCACTGTAAACTGGAGCTGTCTTCTCTATCGGCTGCATGTCTCTGCCTTTCCCCCCCAGTCTTCAATCTACTCCCCCCACTCTACCTGCACGCAAGCGAATGCCCCACACAATCTAAATTAAACTATCTAAAATCACCTTCGCCCACTACTTTCGGCCGCTCATTCCTAGCGCCTCCCTTCCACGCGAGCGCATAAAGGGTATATATATATATAAATATATAAATATATATATATATATATATATTTTTTTTTTTTTTAAGGTCCTAGCCATATAAATATATATATATATATATATATATATATATATTTTTTTTTTTTTTTTTTTAAGGTCCTAGCCACTGAAATCTCAGGAAATTAGGTGGCAGGACCTGCCAGATAAATCTTAGTCTACTGGTGTTTCCTGGTCTGCCTCCACGGGACGAAAGTGGGGCAACGTTGTGCCTCAGTAGGGGTCCAGCGGCTAAATGACCAGATGAACAACGGTACACGACCCTACACATGTACAATATCCATATACTTTTGAATCTCTGGCATTTTCAGTAAACTGGGACACACATCACAATGCAAGCAACGCGGAGATGGGGGAAACCCCTGGTGCCGCTTGACACTAAACACACTTTACACTTAACACTTATTTTCATCAGGACTGGAACCTAATTTTGTATCAAATGCCACGAGTTACCGCGCCCTTCAGGATTTTGCTAAGGCTCCCTTCAATACAAGGCTTGCAATCCTTTCTGCAACGACTGCACATGCGAATGTTTCAAATTCAGCTCATTACTGCAATGACGTCCATTTTCTCAACAAGATCTACAATTCTGGACTTGTGCTCGGTGTGTTGTGTTTTTTTTTTTTTTTTTTTTTTTTTTGAAACTCTACAAGTGTCTTACAACTACAACTCAATTTGGCGATGAAAATTCCTGTGCTCCTTTGCTCGGATGGCTGTTAACTGACTGTGACTTTGTTATTGGTGAATGACTGTGACTTTGCTACTAATGACTGCAGGACTTACTCGATTTAACATCAACTGTTTATAAGGTTTGTGCCTGCTTCTGGGGTTGTGTAAAGTTTTGTCAGTTGAATGGTACTTTTATCCTTAATTATTTTCATCGAACTTTTTTTTTTTTTTTTTTTATGTTAATATGCATAACATTACTTTCACTGTTTACTTTGAAATTTCAAAGTGTCATCTGTGTTTATCTCACTCTGTTGAGGTTATCTTTTGTACAGTATTTAATCTTTGTATAATTGTATAAGTTCCCCCTTTTTTTTTTTTTTTTTTTTTAATATATATACTATTTTTGGCTCGTACTTTGCTGGGCTCTTGGAGTCCCTCTCTTTTACTGCCGCCGGTTGGTTGCCCCTGGTCTACCTTCCCGTGGCGGTGGTGGTGGCGCGTTTCCGACCTGCTGATTCCGGGTAGCCAAAACTGCCAGTTCACTTCTGGCCATTTCTGCAGAATCCTCTAATTTAAGAGTGAAACGAGGCGGAGATGAACTAACGTTCCAGGTGCCGCCCAAGACAAATATATACATACATACTTTTTTAATAGATTTGATACTAGAGAGCTATTACGTGCTCGATAATTCCTATATTCTATTATATTATGAATCAACAGGGCTTACCTTTATTTTTTGATATAGGAAGCTTCTTTTCCAACTCTCCTTGTCCAACTCGCTAATACTTCATGGGGAAGGCGATGTCAATTTTGCAAAACATTGTCATAAAGTTAGATTTTGGAGGTCTAAACGGGCTAATAATTTAGGATCGATTTTACATTTTGGTCCTGTGGCTGGAATTTTGAGTTAAATTTAGGGGTCTAATAATTGGGTAAGGGGCGGGGGTGGGGGTAGGGGTTGGGGTTATTCTCTACATTCCTTAAGTTGGACTAGAACTTTTCGGGGCATCATGTTCACAGGAAGAGAGTTACTCACAATTAATCCGAAACTTTTTTTCTTTCCTTATGTTGTAGTATTTGTTCTTCACGCATGCGTATAAGTGACCAATCGTCGGACAATAGGAATGGCCTACGGATATTGATTGAAGTTTCATGTAGTTTCATCTCTAAGGTTTCTGCAATGAGTAGTTTGTAGTAGTTGTGTTGAATATTTATAATTTTTGTTTCCGTAAAGCCGAAAGTATGTCTTTCATTTATTGCGTGGAACGAAAGTTCCGATGCATTTGAACGACCCGCCCGCACCGAAGCTTCGTGTTGTTTTGCTCGAAGCTGTGCCACTCCCATGGTGGATCCTACGTAGACAGCGTCACAATTTTTGCATGGTATACTGTATACGAGGTCATGCTGTGATTGGAATGTGGTGTTTGATGGCCGATTTCTGAAGAATGTGTATAGTTTGTTCATGGGTTTTGCTATGATTTTCATGTCGGTTCCCTTGCATATTTGGTTAAGTTTATTGTACCAGTGCTCGATATATGGGATGGTGATGAAATATATTTTTTTGGTCTTGTCGGATTTTTTTGCTATGTTTGTTGCGAGGTTGTTGTTATTTATTTTATCACGGGCTATTTTTTTGACTTTGTTTATATAGGTTAGAGGGTAACCCCTATTTGAGAATCTTCTTGTTAGTTCATTTATTTCAGTGGTTAGAGAAATCTGGGTGGAAGAATATTTATAGGCATTTTGAAATTGGTTCAGCATGACCGATTTTTTGTATGGTTGGGGGTGGTAACTGTGGAAATGTAGAAGCATCCCTTTATTAGTGGGTTTTCTGTATATGCTGAAATTTAGTTTTTGGTCTAATCTGTGTATGGTAAAATTAAGGAAATTTATGGAGTGGGATTCTGCTTCAGTTTCTAATTCAAATTTTAGTCTCTGATGGATGTTATTAAAAACCTGTAGAATATTGTTTATGGTCGAATGGTCTGTGATGATTAGGATGTCGTCCAGATATCTTCCGTAATATGTAATCTGTGGTATAAATGGATCAAGATGGATCTTTTCTAATTTGTCTAAGTATAGTTCGGCAATGAGTCCGCTAATGTTTAAGCCCATTGGGAGGCCAAAAATCTGTCTGTATATTTTTTCTTGGAATAGAATGTAATTTGCATTTACTAATAGTTTTGTTAGTTCGAATATTCTGTCTTTGGGGAGTCTGGTGTTATTAATTTTTGTTTTATCATCGTTTAAGTAGGCCCAGACTATGTCCAATGCGTAGGGTACATTTACGTTGGTGTATAGTGAAGTCACATCGAGTGAATATAACTTCATATCCTCCTTGATGTGGAGGTCTTTGAGGTTCATGAATAAAGCATCGTAGTTTTTTATATTATATGTTAGGAGTTCTCGGAGTGGTTTTAGAATAGGGTAGATGAACGTGGCTAGGGAGGCAAAAGCTGAATTCTTATATGACACTATGGGTCGTATTGGGTATCCTGTTTTGTGCAATTTTACTTGGCCGAATAAGGTTGGGATATTGTATGTGCGGGCTTTAATTTGTTTGAGCTGGGCCATAGTGATGTGGTCATCTTTCCTATAGGTGGTGAGCAATTTGTTATATTTGTTAACTAAGCTGTTGAACTCTGATGGTGCTACTTCTTCGTATGTCGTTGTGTCTGAAATTATGGTGTATAATTTATTTATATAGTCTCCTTTATTTAGAATAACTACTGTATCGCCTTTGTCGGCCTTTTGAATAATGATATCTCGGTTTTGTCTAAGTGTGTGTAAAGCTTTTGCTTCTTCTCTATGTCGTTTTGATATTGAGGGGATAGCTTGGTTTATGATTCGATTGGTTTGTTGGATTAATACGTTTTTTTGTGGCAAATCTCTTAGAGCGAACTCAAGATCAATAATCATTTGTTTCTTGGGGGGGAATCTCGGCGGTAGATTATAATTTAAACCTTTGTTTAATAGGGCTATTTGCTGAGATGTTAGCGTAACGGATGATAAGTTCTTTTGAGAACAAAGAACTTATCATCCGTTACGCTAACATCTCAGCAAATAGCCCTATTAAACAAAGGTTTAAATTATAATCTACCGCCGAGATTCCCCCCCAAGAAACAAATGATTATTGATCTTGAGTTCGCTCTAAGAGATTTGCCCCAAAAAAACGTATTAATCCAACAAACCAATCGAATCATAAACCAAGCTATCCCCTCAATATCAAAACGACATAGAGAAGAAGCAAAAGCTTTACACACACTTAGACAAAACCGAGATATCATTATTCAAAAGGCCGACAAAGGCGATACAGTAGTTATTCTAAATAAAGGAGACTATATAAATAAATTATACACCATAATTTCAGACACAACGACATACGAAGAAGTAGCACCATCAGAGTTCAACAGCTTAGTTAACAAATATAACAAATTGCTCACCACCTATAGGAAAGATGACCACATCACTATGGCCCAGCTCAAACAAATTAAAGCCCGCACATACAATATCCCAACCTTATTCGGCCAAGTAAAATTGCACAAAACAGGATACCCAATACGACCCATAGTGTCATATAAGAATTCAGCTTTTGCCTCCCTAGCCACGTTCATCTACCCTATTCTAAAACCACTCCGAGAACTCCTAACATATAATATAAAAAACTACGATGCTTTATTCATGAACCTCAAAGACCTCCACATCAAGGAGGATATGAAGTTATATTCACTCGATGTGACTTCACTATACACCAACGTAAATGTACCCTACGCATTGGACATAGTCTGGGCCTACTTAAACGATGATAAAACAAAAATTAATAACACCAGACTCCCCAAAGACAGAATATTCGAACTAACAAAACTATTAGTAAATGCAAATTACATTCTATTCCAAGAAAAAATATACAGACAGATTTTTGGCCTCCCAATGGGCTTAAACATTAGCGGACTCATTGCCGAACTATACTTAGACAAATTAGAAAAGATCCATCTTGATCCATTTATACCACAGATTACATATTACGGAAGATATCTGGACGACATCCTAATCATCACAGACCATTCGACCATAAACAATATTCTACAGGTTTTTAATAACATCCATCAGAGACTAAAATTTGAATTAGAAACTGAAGCAGAATCCCACTCCATAAATTTCCTTAATTTTACCATACACAGATTAGACCAAAAACTAAATTTCAGCATATACAGAAAACCCACTAATAAAGGGATGCTTCTACATTTCCACAGTTACCACCCCCAACCATACAAAAAATCGGTCATGCTGAACCAATTTCAAAATGCCTATAAATATTCTTCCACCCAGATTTCTCTAACCACTGAAATAAATGAACTAACAAGAAGATTCTCAAATAGGGGTTACCCTCTAACCTATATAAACAAAGTCAAAAAAATAGCCCGTGATAAAATAAATAACAACAACCTCGCAACAAACATAGCAAAAAAATCCGACAAGACCAAAAAAATATATTTCATCACCATCCCATATATTGAGCACTGGTACAATAAACTTAACCAAATATGCAAGGGAACCGACATGAAAATCATAGCAAAACCCATGAACAAACTATACACATTCTTCAGAAATCGGCCATCAAACACCACATTCCAATCACAGCATGACCTCGTATACAGTATACCATGCAAAAATTGTGACGCTGTCTACGTAGGATCCACCATGGGAGTGGCACAGCTTCGAGCAAAACAACACGAAGCTTCGGTGCGGGCGGGTCGTTCAAATGCATCGGAACTTTCGTTCCACGCAATAAATGAAAGACATACTTTCGGCTTTACGGAAACAAAAATTATAAATATTCAACACAACTACTACAAACTACTCATTGCAGAAACCTTAGAGATGAAACTACATGAAACTTCAATCAATATCCGTAGGCCATTCCTATTGTCCGACGATTGGTCACTTATACGCATGCGTGAAGAACAAATACTACAACATAAGGAAAGAAAAAAAGTTTCGGATTAATTGTGAGTAACTCTCTTCCTGTGAACATGATGCCCCGAAAAGTTCTAGTCCAACTTAAGGAATGTAGAGAATAACCCCAACCCCTACCCCCACCCCCGCCCCTTACCCAATTATTAGACCCCTAAATTTAACTCAAAATTCCAGCCACAGGACCAAAATGTAAAATCGATCCTAAATTATTAGCCCGTTTAGACCTCCAAAATCTAACTTTATGACAATGTTTTGCAAAATTGACATCGCCTTCCCCATGAAGTATTAGCGAGTTGGACAAGGAGAGTTGGAAAAGAAGCTTCCTATATCAAAAAATAAAGGTAAGCCCTGTTGATTCATAATACATACATACATATTGGTAACTCTCTAGGCGGCTTCCTGATCAGCTAGGGTACTCTACTCTGCCCGATATTGACTGGAGGGAGAGCGAGTAGTGTGAATGCCCGGGGCATTGTCGAGGCCACGTTATGTCAAGGATATGGGTATATTCTTACCATGTGTACACCATATCAAAAATTTCATTACTTCTTACAACATTCCCCCGCCCACCTTTTCTTAATATTGAATACACCATAAATTGTCAAACTCATAGATAAGCTTATCTGCAAAAAAGATCTAAACGTCAAAAACACTTCCTAGTTCATTTCACAAATATACGTGGTCCCAATTCTAATCTCAACGATGTCCATTTCCATTTACAGTCTGACAAACCCCATGTATTTTTCTGATGCAATCTCAGTTATCGGTTGATTGAAATACTGCTCATCTCAGATGCCCAAATTATTCGCTGTATGATTCCTTTCGCCTCAAAGGTGGTACTCGTGCATATGTCTGTTCCGATATTCCGTGTCAGGGAATTCTTCGATCTTCTCTGGTTAAAAATCTCTCTAAATCTCTCTACCTGATTGTGTCAAATTCATCTGCTGTCTCTATCGTTCTCCCAATCCCACTAATCATTTGGAGCTCTTTGACTTCCTCTCTTTGCAACTTGATTTTCTCCAGTCCAACTTTCCTAACAGTGAGGTAATTTTCATTGGTGATTTTAATATTCACAACTCCAGCTGGCTTCCGTTTTCTAGTCACACCGACCCAGCTGGCCCAGATACTGAGGCTTTTGTACTTTCTAATGACCTTACACAGATTGTTAATTTACCTACAAGAATATCGGACAATCCTAACCATACAGCCAACACACTTGATCTTTTTCTCAAAAACAACCCTTCTAAGTACACGGTCGAAGTGAGTGGTCCTTTGGTACCTCAGATCCCAACTTGGTGATTGTCTCTTCTCCAATGGAACCTTTATCTCATGGGTATTCCCAACCTCGTGTTGTTTGGCATTACAAGAATGCAAAATGGGATGACCTGCGAGATTTCTTTTCTTTTCCATGGTCGGACTACTGTTTCAAAACTTCTGATGTCAACGTTTGCTCTGATCGCGTCAGTGAAATTATCCCTGTAGGAATGAAATCCTTTATTCCACACTCCACTTTAAAATGTCGTCCTTTATTATAAACATTGGTTTTCCAATAAATGTGCTAAGGATGTTCAAGATAAGAATGTTGCATATCGTAACTGGCTTGTTTCCAATTCTTCAGTTTCATTTTCTGCTTACACCAAAGATCGCAACAATTGTAAAGCAGTTATTAATCAGTCCAAACTAGAGTTTGAACAGTCTAAGAGTAGAAAACTTCCGTCTTGCCTAATGGTAGCCGATCATTCTGGTCTCTTGCCAAAGCTATTGGCCGCAACTTTTGCACTTCTCTGCTCACACCTCTGTCAAAACCAGATGGTTCTGTTGTCACTTCAGCCAAGGCTAAAGCTGACCTGCTAGCATCCCATTTTGATTCCAACTCATGTATTAATGATCTTGGTAAAAAATCTCCTACCATTTTCAACACGCTCTATTCAATCCCTCCTGTGTTCTTCCATCAAAATAAGATGCAGGATATTTCAGAGACTGCTGGGAATCATTGCGGTACAAGTAAACACATGGGTTGTGTTAGGGTAGCTAAGCAAAAGAACAGGTGCATGTATACTTGCATGTACACCAATGCTAGGAGTTTAGTAAATAAATTTGATGAATTTGAGGTATTGCTCAAAACATCAAAGGCACATATTGTTCGGATTTCAGAGACGTGGTGTCACACAGATATAAGGAATGCAGAACTGGAATTTGGGGGGTAAAATGTCTACAGAAAGGATAGGAAGGGAGGAGGGGTCATGCTATTAGTTAAGAAATACATAAAATCCAAGGAAGTGAAGCCAGTCGACATCACTGGACAGTGCAGTGTCCAGTCAGTTTGTGACATAAGCATTGGGAGATCAAAATTGAAAGTAGGAGTGTGCTATAGGCCTAATGACTCTGATGAGTATAATAAGAAATTGTACACGGAAATAGAGTGGGCCAGTAAATCAGAGAGTCTTATAATGGGGGATTTTAATTTCCCAGATTTGGCTGGAATCTGGGGGCTGGTCACTGACACACTAGCAAGGCTTTTGTGGATTTATTGGATGATTGTTTTCTACATCAGCAGGTTCGGGAGGCAACTAGAGGGAGTAATACTCTTGATTTGATTTTCAGTAGTGATTCTATATCCATTAAAAATCTGCATATAAATGAATCACTAGGTGGCAGTGATCACAGTGTGCTGAAGTGGGATTTACTCAAAGAGGTAACTACCATTAGGGGTAAAGGGAAGGGTTATTGCTTTCGTAAAGGCGACTACGATGGACTGAGACAGTATTTAAATTCTATACAGTGGGACCAACTGATGATGTTACCAACAGCAAATTCAAAATGGGAAGCATTCAAAGAACTTAACTTGGAAGCTACTAGGCTTTACATACCAACTAAGAAATATTGTTCAAGGTTTAGGCCAAAATGGATGTCAGATGAACTAATGAGACATTAGCATTAGCATTAGTAGAGGCATTTGATGCAAGAAAGCAAGCTTATGCAGCATCAGCCAAAAAAAAAAAAAAAAAAAAAAACCACTTCCACTTCACCCCTCTGTTCGTTCAAAATACCTGTCCAGCTGAGCCTTAAACTTATTTAGGCTATCAACCTCCACCACAAGGGATGGAAGTCTGTTCCACCAACCAACCACCCCCTGGCTAAAGGCAAATTTCCGCACGTCTATCCTACATCTGTCTTTCCTCAATTTGAATTTATGCCCTCTCAGGTGATTATTCTGAGCTAGAGGAAGAATCCCATCAGCATTGAGCATGCTTAAACCATTCAAGGCTTTATACACCTCTATCAGATCACCTCGCTGGTGCCTAGTCTCCAGACACTGTAATTTGCAAAACTTAAGCCTTTCTTCGTAAGAGCACCCCTTTGTTCCATTCACTAATCTTGTTGCCCTTCTCTGTACTCGTTCCAGCAGCTCTACATCCTTCTTGAAATGAGGCCTCCAGACCTGTATACAATACTCTAGGTGTGGCCTGACCATCGCCTTATACAATGGAATAATCACCTCCTTATTCCTGCTGGAAAAATTCCTGTATATCATTGACAATACTCCATGAGCTACTCTTGCAGCCTGTCTGCACTGCTCAGAGAACTTCATATCTGCCTGCACAACCACTCCCAAGTCCCTTTCATTCTCTACCACTGTCAGTGTTGTACCATAGAGTTGATACGTTGCTCTGGGGTTGCTGTTTCCCATGTGTAGTACTTTACATTTGTCAATGTTAAACTTCATTTGCCACCTCTCAGCCCATCTGCTCAACCTTTCCAGATCCTGTTGCAGAAGCATAGTGTCAGTAGTGTCCTTGACAACCCTGCCAACCTTTGTATCGTCTGCAAACTTGGACATTAATCCCGATATACCATCATCAATATCATTTATAAATACAGAAAACAATAATGGACCCAACACTGAGCCCTGAGGGACTCCACTAATAACATCAGTCCACGATGAGCAGTGTCCATTGATTACCACTCTCTGTCTTCTCCCCCTCAACCACCCCTTTATCCATAGCAGCAATTTGCCTCCAATGTCACACTGCTCCAATTTGTGTAGCAGTCTTCCATGTGCAACAGTATCAAAAGTCTTTCTAAGATTCAAGTATATAATATCAAAGTTATTCCCTGCATCCAGTTCCTTTGTGACTGCATCATAGTATCCAATCAAATTGGTCAGGCAAGACTTCCCCTTAAAAAAACCATGCTGTGTCCAAGCTATAACTGAAGTCTTGTCTAGACGATCCTGCAGTGCTTCTTTAACCAGTGCCTCCATTAATTTTCCAGGAACAGAATTTAAACTCACAGGTCTATAATTACTTGTGTCAGACTTTGATCCTCCTTTGTGAATTGGGGTCACATTTGCACATCTCCAGTCTGTGGGTACCTCCCCTGAGTCCAAGGAAGCTCTCATAATTATGGCTAAGGGTTTGTTTACTTCCTTTGCTGCCTCCTTTGATATAACTGGATAGATCCCATCCACCCCAGGTTCCTTTCTTGTGTTTATCTTCAACAATTTCTCCTCCACTTTACTCTCAGTTATTACAAGATTCTCTAGCTTACTGCCAGAGTTGAATACACTTCTGGCATTCCCCTCGCTGAATAACTCCTCTTGTGTGAATGTCGATGCAAAATATTCATTTAGTTTGTTAGCTACGTGAGCAGGATCATCGACAGTTGACCCATCAATATCAAGTGGACTAATCTGATTCATCCCCTTTCTTGTAGAGTTTACATAAGTAAAGAACTCTTTGCTGTTTTTCTTTGCATCCCTTCCAAAGATATCTCGTAATCTGCCTTCACCTGCCTAACCTCCTTTGTAACTTGGTTGCATATCAACTTGTATCTATCATAGGCTTCTGTGTCACGTGTTAATTTGTATGTATCCCATGCATTTTTCTTCTCTGCCATATGGCTGACACAAGTAATTATAGACCTGTGAGCTTGACTTCTGTTCCAGGAAAATTAATGGAGGCACTGGTTAAAGACGCACTGCAGGATCATTTAGACAAGACTTCAGTTATAGCTCAGACACAGCATGGTTTTGTTAAGGGGGAGTCTTGCCTGACCAACTTGATTGGGTACTATGATGCAGTCACAAAAGAACTGGATGCAGGGAATAACTTTGATATTATATACAGTTGGTTGGTGGAACAGACTTCCATCCCTTGTCGTGGAAGTTGATAGCCTAAATAAGTTTAAGGCTCAGCTGGACAGGTATTTCGAACGAACAGAGGGGTGAAGTGGAAGTGGTTATTTTTTATTTATTTATTTATTTATTTTTTTTTTTGGCTGATGCTGCATAAGCTTTCTTTCTTGCATCAAATGCCTCTACTAATGCTAATGCTAAAAAATGTATGGTTATGCATTTGGAGAACACAAATACTGGAGTCATGTATAAACAGAGGGAGAGAAGTTAAAATTAGTTCAAGCTTCTATTAGAATGAGCAGCAGCCTGGAAATCAAGGTAATGGATATTTCCAGGACCGCTGGGAGTCATATTGGAACAAGTAAATACATGGGCTGTGTTAGGGTAACTAAGAGTAGGAAAGTGCATGTATACTTGCATTTACACCAATGCAAGGAGTATAGTTAATAAATTTGATGAGCTTGAAGTGCTAGTCAAGACATCAAGGGCAGATATTGTTGGAATATCAGAGATATGGTGTCACACAGATACAAACAGTGCAGAATTGGAATTTGGGGAGTACAATGTGTACAGAAAGGACAGACAGGACAGGAAGGGAGGAGTGATTATACTGTTAGTTAAGAAACACAAAATCTAAGGAAGTGCATCCAATTGATGTTGGTGGACAATGCAGTGTTGAGTCTGTTTGGTATGAAATAAGCACTGGGAAAGAAAAAATGAGAGTGGGTGTGTGTTACAGGCCTAAAGAAGCTGATGAGTATAATGAGCAATTGTGCAGAGAAATAGAGTGGGCAGTAAATCAGAATGCCTTATAATGATAGATTTTAACTTCCCAGATATTGGTTGTAACTTGTGTACTGGTCACTCGCACGCAAGCAAGACTTTTTCGTATTTATTGGATGACTGTTTTCTACAGCAACATGTTCGGGAGGCAACTAGAGGGAGTAATACTCTTGATCTGATTATCAGCAGTGATTATTCATGCATTAAGAATCTGCAGATAAAGGAACCACTAGGTGGCAGTGATCACAGTGTGCTGAAGTGGGATTTACTCAAAGAGGTAACTACCATCAAAGCTAAAGGGAAGGGCTATTGCTTTCATAAAGGTGACTACGAAATGTGGGATCAACTGATGATGTTACCAACGTTGAATTCTAAATAAGAAGCCTTCAGGGACTTAATTTTGGAGGCTACTAGGCTTTTCATTCCAACTAAGCGAATACTGTTCAAGGTTCATGCCTAAATGGATGTCAGATGAATTAATGACGCTCGTGGCAGAGAAGAAGAATGTATGGGATGCATATAAAGTATCAGGGGACACAGGAATAAACTAGTCTGTAATAAAGTCATAAAGGAGGTTAGGCAGGCGAATTCAGATTACGAGAAATCTTTGGCAAAGGATGCAAAGAAAAACAGTAAGGAGTTCTTTACTTATGTAAACTCTAGAAGGAAGGAAAGGGATGAATCAGATTGGACCAATTAACATAGATGAGTTGACTACTGATCATCATGCTCAGGTAGCTGATCAACTGAATGAGTATTTTGTTTCTACATTCACACGAGATCAATGAGGAGAGGGCCAGAAGTTTATCAAACTCTAACAGGGAGCTAAGTGATTTTGTAATGACTGAGAGTTAAATGGAGGAAAAATTGTTGAAGTTAAACATATGGAAGGATGGAAGGATATATCCAGTTATATTAAAGGAGTTAGCAAAGGAAGTAAACAAACCCTTAGAGCCATAATTATGAGAGCTTCCTTGGACTCAGGGGAGGTCACCATGGACTGGAGGTGTAGCAGTGTACCACCAATTCACAAAGGGGGGTTCAAAAGGTAACACAAGTAATTACAGACCTGTTAGTTTAACTTGTGTTCCGGAGAAAATAATGGAATCTCTGGTTAAAGAAGCATTGCAGGATCATGTAGACAAGACTGCAGTAATAGTTAACACACAGCATAGGTTTGTTAAAGGGATGTCTTGCTGACGAATTGATTGGATATTAGATTTGGTCACAAAGGAATTGAATGCCAAAAATAATTTTGATATCATATACTTAGATTTCAGGAAAGCTTTTGATACTGTTGCACATGGAAGACTGCTATACAAATTGGAGAGATATGGCATTAAAGGTAAATTGCTATAATGGATAAAGGGATGATTGAGTGGGTTGTTGTTGTTTGGTTTTTAGGAGCATTAGAAACTAAGGCCATATTGCTCTGGAATATGCGGTGGTCATTCCCTGACCTTTCCGCATCCTCCATATTTGGTGGTGACGGGCTCGAACCTCGGTCTAATCAAGAAGCATGTGGTACGCACTGCTGCTCCTTCCCACCTGGCTACAGAGGCGCCGATTGAGTGGGAAACGACAGAGAGTGGTAATTAATGGACACTGCTCTTCGTGGAAAAATGTTATTAGTGGAGTTCCCCAGGGTTTGTTGTTATGTCCATTGTTGTTTTTTATATTTATCAATGATATTGATGAAGGTATGTTGGGTTTAATGTCCAAGTTTGCAGGTATGTTGGGTTTAATGTCCAAGTTGGCATGGTTGTTAACGACAGTAAAGACAGTATGCTACTCCAACTGGATCTAGATAAGTTAGGAAAATCGGCTGAGAAGTGGCAACGGAAGTTTAACATTGACAAATGAAAAGTATTGTAAATGGCTACCCATTGGGTTATCGCATCAATGAACCTTGATGCAATAACCCAAGAGAAATGTACCAACTGTGTGGTACTACACTCAGGGAAATGGAAAGTGAAAAAGGCCTTGGGGGTAATTGTGCAGTCAAATATGAAATTTGCTGCCAGGGCAGGTCATGGAGTCTTGTCAATGATATATATAGGAATTTTGCTAGCAGGGGCAGGGAGGTGATTATCCTGTTATACAGGGCAATGGTCAGGCCACACCTAGAGTACTGTGTACAGGTCTGGAGGCCTCATTTCAGGAAGGCTGTAGGTTTTATAGAATGAGTACAAAGACAGGCAACAAGATTGGTGAGGGGAACAAAGGGGTGCTTTTACCAAGAAAGGCTTAAGTTCTGCAAATTGCAGCACCTGGACAGTAGCCACCTGCAAGGTGATCTGATTGAGGTGTATAAGGCCTTGAATGGGTTGAGCAAGCTGAATGCTGATGGTATTCTTTCTCTTGCTCAAACTAAGAACCTGAGGGGGCACAGTTTCAAATTGAAGAAAGATAGTTGTAGAATAGATGTGCAGAAATTTGCCTTTAGCCAGCAGGTAGTTGATTGGTGCAACAGACTTCCATCTTTTGTTGTGGAAGCTGATAGCCTAAATAAATTTAAGGCTGAGCTGGACAGGCATTTGGAACGAATGGAGGGGTGAAATGGGAGGTTGTTTTTTATTTTTGGCTGATGCTGCATAAGCTTGCTTTCTTGCATCGTAAGCCTCTACTAATGCTAATGCTAGGATGAAAAATACCACTTAGATGTCACAATGAATGAATCAATGTGACATGAAATGTAGTGTAAACTGCATTTAATGTCAGATTAGATAGGCAGCTAGGAAAGCTCATAGTATCCTGTCCATGATTTATAGGACCTTTGCTAGTAAAGAAAAAGACAACATTATCCCTATTTACAAGATGGTGCATGACTGCATTTGGAATATTGTAATCAGGTTTGGAGACTTAAAAAAAATTAGAGAACTTCTGGAGAAGGTTCAGAAATGAAGGGGATCAGATTGATGATGGCTGCAAAGTTTTACAACTATACATCTTAAGGTGAGCTTTACTTGAGGTGTATAAGGTACTAATGGGATTGAGTAGAATAAATGAAGAAAGTCTCTTCTTCCTTGTTGATGACACACAAGCCAGGGAACATGAATATAATATCTCATGGAATAACAAAGGAGCGGATCTCATGAAGTTCACCTATAAGGGGTTGTCGCACATGGAATAAGTTAACTTCCCAGATTCACTGGATACCTTTCCAGGGTTGCAAAGAACATGCAAAGACAACTTAGTTGATTTCAACCCTTCTAAAACTCGGTATTGTCTTATATCTCGCAAAAAGGATTCTTCTGCTCCTATGCTTATCTCTTTTGGGGATTACCCTGACTTCTAATCTCTCTTGGCACAAGCAGATTACAAACATTGCTTCCTCTGAATCTAAAAAACTTGGTTTTCTCTTTTGCTCTCGGCGTTACTTTTCTTCCAAACAGCTGCTCACTCTGTATAAATTGCAAATCCGCCCAGCCATGGAATATTGTTCCCACATCTGGGGTGGTGCCCCCAAAACCTCTCTCAGGCTTCTTGATTCCATTCAGAAGAGGGCAGTTAGGTTAATTAATGATTCATTTCTAACAGTCTCTCTCTCCACTCACTGTCTCATAGACGTACTGTTTCTGCTGTATGCCTCTTCTACAGATACTTCCATAGACACTGTTCTTCTGAATTGGCTTCTATAATTTCCGCTCTCTCTTTCAAAACAGTCACCAGCCAACATCCATTTACTGTCCAACTTCAAACTCACAGAACCAACTTTTCATCTTCCTTGTTTATTCATTCAACTGCCGTTTTCTGGAACAATCTTCCTTCATACGTATTTCCTGAAAATTAGTCTACAGAAGTTCAAGTCCAATGTCAACAAATATCTTCTTTCGTCTTCTCATCCTCCAACCCAAGCACAGTACTATAGGTTCTAATACCTCTCGTGTTTGGGTTTCACATAAAAAAAAAAAAAAAAAATCTAAGTTTAAAGAAGAATTCAATGATTATCTTGGGAATGGGAATAGTATGAATATTTTATCTTTTGCTATCTGATGCAGAAAAAGGTTGCTCCTTGGATCATTCGATCTTAATATTACTTATACTATTTGCTTTGCCATGTATGGCATGGAATAAGTTGCTACTGGGCAGAAACCTATTCCTATATCTTAACTAATGGTAATTAATGATGGGATTCTTCCTCTTGCTCAGAATAATCACCGGAGGGGGCATAAATTCAGATTGAGGAAAGACAGATGTAGGATAGATGTGCGAAATTTGCCTTTAGCCAGCGGGTAGTTGGTTGGTGGAACAGACTTCCATCCCTTGTTGTGGAAGTTGATAGCATAAATAAATTTAAGGCTCAGCTGGACAGGTATTTCTAAAGAACAGAGGGGTGAAATGGAAGTAGGGTTTTTTTTTGTTTTTTTTTTTTGCTGATGCTGCATAAGCTTGCTTTCTTGCATCATATGCCTCTACTAATGCTAATGTAATACATTTCTATATGCTAATGTCGAGACGAACCTGGGACTAGCAGTAAGAGTGTCCAGCACCAAGCCCCAGGAGAGAAAAAGATTAAGGGGACACAGTATCCATACCCATAATTCTCTGAGGAGCATGGTCCAGACCTTTATATTACATTTTAATTAAATTCAAGGAAAAACTAGACAAATAATTGGAGGGGATGGGCAAGTGATGTAGGAGGGTTTTGTTTTTTTATTTGGCTAACACTTTATAGCTTGCTTTCTTGCATCAGATGCCACTACTGCTACTACTACTACTAATAATAATAATAATAACAATAAGTGTAATAACGGATAAAATAATCCCACACAACAGACCAGACATAACCCTTGTGGACAAAAGGGAAAAGGCTACCTATCTGATTGACATAGCAGTACCCAACACTAGCTACCTGCAGAAATCCCATGGGGAAAAAATCAGGAAGCATACACACCTAAGACTGGAGAGGAGATAAAAGAGACATGGCATATGCAACAAGTAACAACCATCCCGATCATCTTGTCAACCACCAGTATGGTACCCCTACATAACAGACTAGCAGCAATAGGTCTCCCAACAAACACCTGTAGGATAGTCAGAGAGTTCCTCAACCAACAGTAACACCAGACATAACAACCACCCATAACAATCACAAGGTGGAACCCACATTCAGGGAGAAAGAATATAAAGAGCAATAATAATAATGATATGCATGATAAGTGCATCATCATGCAGTAGCCCTGTATTCCTATTACTTAAAAAATATTCCACTGTATTCTGTATCAAGCCATAGCACTTGTGGTGTATGTTTATTGGATAATTCCTTCAGTGGCTGAATTGAAGAATCAAAAATAAATAAACTCATGGTAACTGAAGAAATAACAGTATTTACAAATCAGTTACCTTCCTCTGTCCTTTAAGTAATCATTTAGGACAAATAAAATTTTACAGCTGCAATTCTTTAGTAACAGTCTTTTTATTAGAATTAATATATGTTTTATGAGAAACAAAAAATTAATGAGAAAGTGTGATACTGATAATCAGTGTATGATAAATTGTTCCTAGGAATACTGAATTTATATTAAAATGGTTTTTAAAAGAATATTTGTAAACATTTGCTTAAAAAGAAATTGAGTCCATACACATATAATGTAAATATATCTACAAAGAAACTAAATTAAAAAACAGCATAATTTTATTTACATAAACTTAAGCATACAATTTTGTCAACTGATACACTTTTGAACTCAATTATGTTAATGTCCTTGATAATGGCACTTCACACAAATTATTCATTTACTTATAGCACATGCACCAAAACTGGTCCTTGACAAAAGTAACACCAAATCATGCTTTTTTTTTTTTGATAAATCCTGAGTGCTAGTTTTGTGCAACAGAGCATATACTTTAATAATTAGTTTTCAATTCCTTTGGTAATTTCGTTAATGATTTCTTCAATACCTGCCAAGCACCAATGCTGAAGACAAGAAATGACAATGAACTGGAGAAGCAATCATATATAAATGTACAGGTGAAATAGTATTCCTTATGCCACACAAGTATCTCTTTCACAATGGCAAACCCAGTTTCTTCACTGCTTATACAAGAGAAGCAATAAAAGATATATAAAAATATATGTCAGTTATGTATATACATATATTCACACACGCAGACAGAATTCAAGATAATCTATATTCATAAACTGAATGCTTTTTTCCTTTTTGTTTCTTCTTTACTTTTCCATCTTAGACTATATTTCCTGAGATGTTGTGTAGCTGACACCCCTTCCTTTGGTGAGCCCTAATATTAAAAATATTTTATTAGATATTTGAGATAAACAACAAAAAATCTGCTATTTTGTCTCTTGCAGAAATATAAGCTATCAGATCACTATGCTGTATCCTATATCATGGAGAAATCTTAGAGGAAAAATGCAACATATTAAACTAATTGAAGGGCCATCATATATGATAAAAAACAGCAGCTATACAACTGAAAAAGCTGCTGAATTAATTAAAAAGAAAAGGCTTTTAAAAAAAAAAGGCTTATATCAAGGCTCACCTTTTGATCTATATAGTTTAGTATAAATTAAAATTATAAGGTGATAATTATAAAGGAGGGCACAGCCTCAGTATATAGCATTATCCCCTTTCTACACCTCTCAACACTCTCTTATTCTGCTCTCTCATTCTTCTCAACCCCAACCTGGGGAAGTGTGTCTGCAGTGTTGAGGTACTACCATTCCCTAGAACAGACTTTGCTTTGTTCTCCACCATGTGTTTAGAATCACACTTCTTACCTTCCAACCCCATCTTTTTTTTTTTTTTTTTTTCATTGATGCCTCCCATCTTTCATCCCCCACGTACTCATCATCCTTTCTCACTCTCTTTCTCTGGTAGGTTGCCTTCCAGGCTATCACAAACTCCCAGTAACTAAGAAGCCAGTCACATAACATGAACAACATAACCCTCATATGAAATTGCATACACTGACTGGCTTTACAGAGGCACCAAAAGGTCACAGAGAATCTGTGACCCTCTGGTGCCACTAAGACAAGTACATAGCAATGAGCAAACCAAGTTTTTTTATGAAGTGCAGCAAACTCATTGTGGAGACCCTGCATGATGAGGTAGCATTAGTAGAGGCATATGATGATGAAAGAAAGCAAGCTTATATAGCATCAGCCAAAAAAAAAAAAAAAAAACTTACCATTCCACCCATCCATTTGCTCCAAGTTTATTTTAGAAATCAACCGCCTGCTGGCCAAAGGCAAATTTCCACACATCTATTCTATAACTGTCTTTCCTCAATTTGAATTTACACCCTCTCAGGTGCTTAGAGGGGAACAGGTATCCTGTGTGTTATCAGACACTCAGCCTAAAACACTGATGGATCCAATATCTCTCTATTACAGAAGATTTAGGAGAAGTCCGGTTGGCCTGCCTCCCTAAAATCCACTCATGCACACCTTCTCGATGGTAAGCCCTGTTACGTCACTTAGGTGGCAACGAACGTGTAGAGTGGTTCTCTTCAAGATGCCTGGTCAGCGTGAAGAGGAAAAGACCAAACCCTCCAGCAATGAGAGCACAACAATACAAATGGCCCTCAGTCCCCAGCAGCTTTCACTCTCCCTCTTACGGCAGCGAGAGGATCAGAGTGGAAGCAGAGGGTGCTAAGAATCTCTGGGTACGACCTGGCTGCCATGCACGGAAACTGAACTTGGCCTGTTATAACATACGATCACTCATCGGTGAAGACAGGATATTAGAGCTGGAAAAGGAAGTAGAAAATGTGAATTGGAATATCATCGGTTTGGCTGAAAGAAGAAGAAGAAATGAATCATTTATAAGTTTATCAAGTGGAAATCTGCTGTACACCAATGGAAACAGTGAAAGGAGTGAAGGTGGAGTTGGGTTTCTGGTCCATAAAGATTTTAAAAACAACATTTTGGAATTCAAAAGTACATCACCAAGAGTGTCATGACTAATACTCAAGATTTCTAAGAGGTACAAGCTAAAGATTATAATGATTTATGCACCAACATCGAGCCATGACGATGAAGAGGTTGAAGAAATGTACACCGAAATTGAGTCTTCTAGATGAGCAGAAAACCCACTACACTATTATAATGGGGGACTTCAATGCTAAGGTTGGAAAAAGGCAAAACAGCGCAGAAAGAGGAACTATAGGAAATTTTGGAATTGGTGAAAGAAATAAGAGGTGAAAGACTTGTGGAATTTGCAGAATCTCAAGGACTGTCAGTAATGAACACTTTTTTCAAGAAAAGGGTGAACAGAAAGTGGACATGGAAGAGTCCAAATGGATTAACAACTAATGAAATCGACTTCATCCTCACTAACAGAAGATATATTGTGAATGATGTTACCGTCCTGAATAAGGTAAATGTTGGAAGTGATCACAGAATGGTAAGATGTACACTTGATATAGATGTAGGAAAGGAAAGGAAAAAACTGACTCGAGTAAATAATACAAAGGTCTTTGAGATAACAGAGGAGGAGAAAAAGCAGTATGCTGGAACTTAAAAACAAGTTTGAGCTTCTGCAGACTGCCGAGGACCAAGATATCGATGAGGAATATTACAACTTTCTGAAAGTGATAAAGCCCAAGAAACCTATAGGGAAACAGAAATCCAAAGAAGAAAAAATTAGTCAAGAAACACTTGCCATGATGAACCGAAGACGACAAATGAAGAGCGAGAAAAACACTGACAGGGAGAAAATTGAGTATACTGAGTTATGCAAAGCCATTAGAAAGAGACTCAGAGAGGACATAAGAAGATTTAACACAAGAAAAGTAGAACAAGCATTAAGGGAAAACAAAGGATTTAAATCAGCAGCCATGAGCAGTAATACAGAAAGACAAATGATACTGAAATTGAAGAATAGCGATGGTGTACTTATAAACAGCAGAGAAGGCATAATTCAAATAGCAGAAGACTACTATAGAGAATTATACAAGGAGCAGGGGAATGATTCCAGCAGTGGGGAAGATGGATTGCAAAGTAGCAACATATACGACATACCCAATATTCTTCGTGATGAGGTAGAACATGCATTGAAGAAAATGAAGAATCGGAAAGCCCCGGGGGAAGATGAAGTTACTGTAGAGTTGTTAAAATTGGGAGGAAGAGACATAACACAAAAACTGGCAAGGCTCTTCACAAAGTGCATTAGAAAAGGTGTGACGCCTAAGCAGTGGAATAATGCAATCATAGTTTTGCTGCATAAGAAAGGAGATAAATCAGAAATTGGAAATTATAGACCAATTAGCTTGTTATCCAACATCTACAAGTTGTTCACAAGGGTCATTACTAACAGGTTAGAAAGAATACTTGATGAGAATCAACCGAAAGAGCAATCTGGCTTTAGGACAGGATTCTCAACTATGGATCACCTTCACGTAATATCACAGCTAATGGAGAAAGCAAATGAATATAAAACACCATTATGCCTGGCATTTGTGGATTTATGAAAAGGCATTTGACTCCATACAGCATAAGGCAATGTTTCGGGCACTGGAAAGACAAGGCATAGATACCCCATATATTATGATTTTGAAGAAAATATATTAGAGTGCTACCTCCTTTATTAGACTAGACAAAGACAGTAGCAAATTTAAAATCGAGAAAGGAGTTCGACAAGGAGACACAATATCTCCGAAGCTGTTTACTGCTGCCCTTGAGGGAGCTTTCAGAAGATTAGACTGGTCGCAGAAAGGAGTCAATGTGAACGGAGAGTACCTAAACCATTTACGATTTGCAGATGACATTGTGATTATAAGCCACGATCCCAAAGAATTAGAGGAAAATCTTAATCAGTTATGCACATTTAGTAAGGATTTTGGACTAAAGATGAATATGGCTAAAACAAAAGTAATGAAGAACAAGTATGCCACGGAAAGGGAAATAATGATTGAAGGAGCAGTAATTGAAAAGGTGGAGTCATATACTTATCTGGGACAAGTTATTAGCTGTAATAATGATAAATGGCTGGAAGTCAAGAGAAGAATAAATTTTGGATGGATAGCATTCAGGAAATATAGTCACATACTGAAGAGCAATATCCCAGTTTGTCTGAAACGTAAAATAATGGACCAATGTATACTCCCCACCATGACTTATGGAAGTGAAACTTGGGCACTCACCAAAAGAATGGAAGAGAAGCTGAGAACTACACAGCGAAGAATGGAACGAATTATATTGGGAATCAGACTGTTAGATAAGAAGAGAAACACATGGATTAGGCAGAAAACTCAAGTAAAGGACATTCTTATCAAAACTAAAGAACTAAAATGGTCTTGGGCAGGACACATAGCTCGAAGACATGATGACAGATGGACTAAGAAAATAACAGAATGGTATCCAAGAGGAGCTAGAAGAAAACCTGGAAGACAAAGGCGGAGATGGATAGATGAAATTCATGAGTCTGTGGGTAGTAAATGGATGGCCAGTGCTCAAAACAGAAGGAACTGAAAAGTTGCTGGAGAGGCCTTCATCCTGCAGTGGATTGAAAATGGCTGATGATGTGGTCTCAGTTCTAATCTCAATGATGTCCATTTCCACTTGCAGTCGGCCAAACCCCATGTACTTTTTCTGACAGAATCTCAGTTATCGGTTGATTCAACTACTGTTCATCTGAGTTGCCCAAATTATTTGCTGTATGATTCCTTTTGCCTCAAAGGTGGTATTTGTGCATATGTCTGTTCCAATATTCCCTGTCAGAGAATTGGTAATTTGGAATCTCCTCTCTTTGATCTTTTCTGGTTTGTTTGTTTGTTGTTTGTTATTTGGTTTTTAGGAGCATTAGCAACAAAGGCCATATTGCTCCGGGATATTATGCGGTGGTCATTCCCTGACCTTTCCGCATCCTCCCTATTTGGTGGTGATGGGCTCGAACTCCGGTCTAATCAAGAAGCGTGTGCTACGCACTGCTGCTCCTTCCCACCTGGCTACGGAGGTGCCCTTCTCTGGTTTAAAATCTCTCTACCTCATTGTGTCAAATTCATCTGACCTCTCTACCGTTCTCCCAACTCCACTAACCATTTGGAGCTCTTTGACTTCCTCTCTTTGCAACTTGACTTTCTCCAGTCCAACTTTCCTAACAGTGAAGTAATTTTCCTTAGTGATTTTAATGTTCACAACTCCAGCTGGCTTCTGTGTTTGTGTCACACCAACCCAGCTGGTTGAGGTGCTGAGGCTTTTGTAATTTCTAATGACCTTACACAGATTGTTAATTTACCTACAAGAATATCGGACAGTCCTAACCATACAGCCAACACACTTGATCTTTTTCTCAAAAACAACCCTTCTAAGTACACTGTCGAAGTGAGTGGTCCTTTTGTACCTCGGATCACAACTTGGTGATTGTCTCTTCTCCAATGGAGCCTTCATCTCATGGCCATTCCCAACCTCATATTTTTTGGCATTGCAAAAATGTAAAATGGGATGACCTGCGAGATTTCTTTTCTTCTTTTCCGTGGTCGAACTACTGTTTCAAAACTTCTGATGTTAACGTTTACTCTGATCGCGCCAATGAAATTATTCTTGTAGGAATGGAATCCTTTATTCCACACTCCCCTTTAAAATCTCGTCCTTTATCTAAACCTTGGTTTTCCAATAAATGTGCTAAGGCTGTTCAAGAGAAGAACGTTGCATATCGTAATTGGCTTGTTTCCAAAACTTCAGTTTCATTTTCTACCAAAGCTTGCAAAAATTGTAAAGCAGTCATTAATCAGTCCAAACTAGATTTTGAACAGTCTAAGAGTAGAAAACTTGCTTCTTACCCTAATGGTTGCCGAGCATTCTGGTCTCTTGCCAAAGCTATTGGCTGCAACTTTTGCCCATCTCTGCTCCCACCTCTGTCAAAACCAGATGGTTCTGTTGTCACTTCAGCCAAGGCTAAAGCTGACCTGCTAGCATCCCATTTTTCTTCCAACTCATGTATTAATGATCTTGGTAAAACACCTCCCACCATTTACAACAAGCTCCATTCAATGCCTCCTGTGGTCTTCCATCAAAAGGATATCAAAAGGATTTTGCCGAATCTTGATGCTAAGAAAGCTCCAGGTCCTGATGGTATTTCTCCACTTGTTCTCAAAACCTGTGCTCCTGAACGTACTCCTGTTCTTTGCCACTTTTTTCACTTTCTTATTCCAAAGGTGTTTTTCCTTCTGCTTGGAAATTTGCTCATATCCAACCAGTTCCTAAAAAGGGTGACAAATCTCTCCCGTCAAATTATTGTTCCATTGCAATTACTTCTGTTTCTAAAGTAATGGAGAAATCAATTAACTGCCAACTCTTAAACTACCTAGAAACCTTCTGTCTGATCAACAATCACCAGTATTGATTAAATCAGTGTCGATCCACTGGTGATATTCTGGCTTATGTTATTCATTTATGGACAAATTCAATGGAAAAGTTTGGTGAAAAACAAGCCGTTGCTCTTGACATCTCAAAGGCTTTCGATAGTGTTTGGCATAAAGGTCTTTTAAATAAGCTTCCATCTTACGGTTTGCCAACTGTTTTTTGTAATTGGTTATCCAGTTTTCTCTCTGATCACTAACTGAAGGTGATGGTACTCTGTTTTTTAACTTCTCCACTAATGCTGGTGTCCCCCAAGGTTCAGTTCTTTTCCTCTTGTATATTAATGACCTTCTTCCATTGACTGGAAATTCTATCCATAGTTTTGCCGATGATAGCACATTGCATTCCACTTTCCATTTTGAAAAATCTTGCCCGGCTCAATCAGCTTCAACTTCTCGAATATCTGCCACGAATTCCTTAAATGCCGATCTCCAGGTAATTCTCAGAGACTTGATGTCACACAGATATAAGGGATGCAGAATTGGAATTTGGTGAGTACAGTGTGTAGAGAAAGGACAGACAGATAGGAAGGGAGGAGGGGTTATGCTATTAGTTAAGAAACACATAAAATCTAAGGAAATGCATCCAATTGACATGGGTGGACAGTGCAATGTTGAGTCAGTTTGTATGATATAAATACTGGGAAGGCAAATTTGAAAGTAGGAGTGTATCATAGGCCTAATGACTCTAATGAGTATAATGACCAACTGTACAGAGCAATAGAGCAGGCCAATAAATGAGATTGTCTTATAATGGGGTGTTTTAACTTCCCAGATATTCACTGGAAATTGTGTATTGGTCACTCACACAGTAGCAAGGCATCTTCAAAAAGGCCTATGGGGCTGGGTAATTCCATATTGAAATAATTACACTCAAACACTAGCCAAGCAGTTAAAATTTTACTATAAAATAAAATCAAATATAAAATAAAATAAATATGATACAAATATCGGTTAAACTAGACTATTACAATAAATATGTTAAAACAATTAAAAACAATGCTAAAATTGTTAAAATATACTAAAATAGCAAAGCTTTCGGAGACAGTGGTCTCCGAAAGTTTCGGTACTGTCTCCTTCCTCAACAGTGTTGAGAAATGAGACAGTGGTCTCTGAAAGCTTTGCTATTTTAATATATTTTAACAATTTTAGCATTGTTTTTAATTGTTTTAACATATTTATTGTAATAGTCTAGTTTAACCAATATTTGTATCATATTTATTTTATTTTATAGTAAAATTTTAACCGCTTGGCTGGCGTTTGAGTGTAATTATTTCAATACAGTAGCAAGGCTTTTGTGGATTTATTGAATGATTGTTTTCTACAGCAGCAGCATGTTAGAGCAGCAACTAGAGGGAGCTCTTGATGTGATTGTCAGTAGCGATGCTTCCTACATTAAGAATCTGCAGATAAAGGAACCACTAGATGGAAGTGATCACAGTGTGCTGATGTGGGATTTACTCAAAGAGGTAATTACCATCAAGGGTAAAGGAAAGGGTTTTTGCTTTCATAAAGGTGACTACAGTGGATGGCAGTTTTTAAACTCTATGGGACCAATTGATAATTTTACCAACAGCAAATTCTAAATGGAAAGCATTCAAACAATTAATCTTGGAAGCTACTAGGCTTTTTTTATATCAACTAAGAAATATTGTTCAAGGTTTTGGCCTAAATGGATGTCAGATGAACTAATGAGACATGTTGTTGTTGTTGTTTGTTGGATTTATTGGTGCAAGGGCTACTAAGGCCATAATGCACCTATTTCAATCTTATTTGATACATGATTGTTATATTAAATAAAAGGATTCAGATCAGGTGATATTTGTTTATCAATTTGAGGAAGGTAAAAACATCATTAATATCTTGTCGGTCTCCGAGAATCTGTTGTAAGGTAAGTTTATTAGAAGAATATAGATGTGAAGAGAAAGCTGTTTTTCGTTCTCTCAGATATAATGGGCATTCAATGATCAAGTGGTTTACTGTGAGTTGAGTTTGGCAGTTGCTGCATAGTGGAGGGTCATCCTGAGTGAGTAAATAACTATGAGTTAGGTGAGTATGTCCTATTCGAATTCTAGCAAGTACTACTTCTTCCTTTCTATTGCCTCTTAGGCTTGATAGCCACTTCTTGTGATTGTTTTTAATCTGAAAAAGCTTATTGCTTTTTTCTCCCTGCCAAATGGATAGCCATTTTTTTCTAACTTTGGTATGTATGATGCGTTTTAAATCTGTGTAAGGTATCTTCATGTCTGATTTTATGTGACTGGCGTTCTTGGCTGCAAGATCCACTTGTTCGTTTCCTCTGATTCCAGAGTGCCCAGGTATCCAACAGAAAATTAATTTTTGCCTGTTTGCAAGAAGCTGCACTAACTTGGTTTGAATTTGTTGTAGAAACGGATGACTGGAAGGAAATTTACACTGAAGAGCAGATACAGCACTTAAGGAATCGGTGTAGATAATAGTTTGAGGATATAATGACTGTTTTACATTGTCTAGAGCCATCAGGATAGCATACAGTTCTGTGGTGTAAATACTGTACTCCAAAGGGAGCTGCTGGGATATTGTATTGTTTGGTAGAACTGCAGCTGCTCCAACTTTACTATCTGTCTTGGAACCATCAGTGTAAATTTGGGTAAAATTTACAAAAAAGCTCCCAGTGCAATTCGGAGGGCATTGTGATGTACTGGGTCGAGCCATTTTAATACACTTTCTCTAGCTGAGGCATATGCAGGTGACCCATAGTCTAGTTTGGATCTTATGAGCGACCGGTACAAGTGCAGCAGCATGTACCGATCTGCACCCCATGACACAGCGGAAATTGCCCTGAGGAGATTCAGCTTCTTTAGACAGGTTGTACGAATATGTTTAATATGCTCTAAGAAACTAAGTTTTCTATCCAGAATTAGTCCAAGAAAGCTAATACTCTGTTGAAAAGAAATTGGATGAGAATCAAGACGTAAATCGGGATCTGGATGTAAATTCCATTTATGGCAAAAATGAATTGCTGTTGTTTTTTGTTTTGAAAGTCTGTATCCATTATTTTTGGCCCACTGAACAAGCTTGTTAATTGTACCTTGAAGCTGCCATTCAATGAAACGCATGTTTTGTGAGTGGCTTGAGATCGCCAGATCGTCGGCATACAGATAAGTTTCAACTGTGTCAGGAATACATTTTGTAATGGAATTAATCCTGAGAGAGAGAGAAGAGCGTGGCACTAAGCACAGAACCCTGAGGGACCCCCTCTTCTTGCACAAATGTTTGTGAGAGAGCAGAGTGAAATCGTACCTAAAAGGTCCTATTGCTCAAAAAGTTCTGGATAAATTTTGGAAGATGACCACGAATACCGGATTCATAGAGATCGTGAAGAATTCCATACCGCCAGGTTGTATCAAAAGCTTTTTCGATGTCAAGACATATCATCACTAGGTGTTCGTTCCTGAGAAATGCATTTTGGATGTTTCCTTCAGCTTTGACCATAAGGTCAAGTGTTGATCTAGTTCTTCGAAATCCATATTGATTTTGACTTAGAATGCATTCAGTCTCTAGGAACCATGTCAATCTGGCATTAATTATTTTTTCTAATGCTTTTCCTATACAACTAGTTAACGCTATCGGTCGGTAATTTGCTGGATCTGAATGGTCCTTTCCTGGTTTTGGGAAAGCTAATACAATAGAATGACGCCAACTGGTAGGGTAGTAGTCTTCGCCGAAGATTCTATTATACAGTTTTAGCAGAGCAGAAAGGGATTCTTCACTCAAGTGATATATCATGGCACAGTACACTCCACGGGCCAGCAGCACTATTTTTGGATCTTGCAAGTACGCTCGCTACGTAACTCTGCCATGGTAAGGGGTACATTATATGGATGCTGTCGTGAAGTACTGAAATTGAGATTATATTTTTCTGCTTGTATTTTATGTGCCTGGAAACTTGGCTCAAATGCGGTTACAGCGGAGATTTTTTCAAAGGTTTCACCTAATGTATTAGAAATATCGAGAGGATTGCAGATTTCTTTGCCTTTTAGATATATTATCGGAGTGGTTATAGGTGGATATTTTCCATTAATTCTTCGAACTTTAGTCCGAACAGTTCTGATATTTGTGGTCCTGTTTATAGAGGAGGCATATTTAGACCATGTCTCTTTTTTGCTTATTCGTTGTATGTGACAAGATTTAGCTCTAGCTTTCTTGAACTGTATGAGATTAGCTGTGGTTGGGTATTTACGAAATAAGTTCCAGTATCTATTCTTCTCTTTTTTCGCATTGCTACAGGCTTCATTCCACCATATCTTTGGGTGGGAGCGAGTTTTCATGGATGATCTGGGTATACTGGTTTCTGCAGCTGCTATCATTTGCTGAGTTATGTAAGTTACGGCAGAGTCAATGGTGAGGGTCTCAATAGTCTGAATATCTAGATGTGCCAGCTCTTGATATTTCTTCCAGTTAGCTTTGTCGAATTTCCAAACAGTTTTTATCTCAGTTTGAGGAGGAGAGTTAGCCGATAGTGTGCATATTACTGGAAAGTGGTCACTATTTCGCAGGTTATCAGTGACCGTCCAATCAATAAGAGGAAGGAGGTTTGGCAAGCATATTGAAAGATCAATTGCAGAAGTTGACCTTGAGGAAAGATGCACATATGTGTGAGTCCCATTGTTTAATAATGTTAAGTTGTGCCTTTCAAGAAATTTTTCAATTAACTGACCTCTCTTATCAAGGTGCGAGGAACCCCATAGGGGGTGATGCCCATTCCAGTCACCCAAGATACAGAAAGGTGGTGGCAGCTGAGTAACTAAATCATTCAAATCTGCTAGAGAGTATGAATAGTTTGGCGAAAGGTATATGGAAACAACTGTTACCGCTATCTTAACCATAACTCTAGCAGCAATTGCTTCTAAAGTTGTTTGCAGTGGGACTGGTCTGAAAGGAGTTCTGGAGTTTACTAGCAATGCTACACCTCCATGTGCTGTACTAGAGTCGTTCCTATCCTTTCTAAGCATTATATGATGTTTTATGCTCATAGTTATTTTAGGGGTCAGGTTTGTTTCCTGTAGCAAAGAACAGCAGGCTTATATTCGGTAATTAAGTCATAAACATCGTCTGAGTTAGCTCGGAGTCCGCGACAATTCCATTGAATGATTCTATGCATTATTGAGGATTATCGGGTGTGTCTGCTTGCTTACGGGATGTGGTCTGTTTGCGCCTGTCTAGTCTTTTTTCCCTTTTTGGGAAATTTGGTCTAGTGACGTCCATGTCCTCCTCTTCTGCATGAAGTTCAAGAAGTGGGTCATCTCGGTGTGAATTTCTATCTATGTCCATGGTATCAGTACTGGTTTTTTGATTATTTCTTTCAGAGCTTGTTTGATTAACTGGCTGTTGAACAGAATTTTTATCTGGCGGTATTGTCAATGGTGTGTTTACCGAATGAGTTGATTGCTGTTGGGTAGGCTGTTCTTTTAGTGTAGAGAGGACTGACCTGGCCCAATCAGAAATTGAGATGCTTGGCGGAACTGAACAATCTGTTTGTACTGTTATGGATCGTTGCTTTTTTACAACTGAAGAATAAGATGGCAATTTATTTGAAATTTTAAACAATGTCTTTTTGCTTCTTGGTATGGCACTTTTGTATATTCTTTTCAGTCTGCCACTGGATGCACTCCTTTGAAAATGCTGAATGATTCCCCTTACAGTTTGGGCAGCTTTGTATTTCAGTGGGGCAGTCTGTGTGAACATGCTCTTTTGAACCACAGGAGGCACAGATGGTTACACCCCTGCAGACTGCTTGTGAGTGTCCAAATTTTTGGCATTTAAAACACCAGACTGGGTTTGGAACATAAGGTCAAATTTTGCACCTTAAATATCCAGCTTTAATAGTTGTTGGTAAAATTGGTGTTTTAAATGTAAGAATGACCATTCAGGTAGGAGTAAGAACCCAATCTTTCTTAATGACTATCCTTTTGGCATTTATTACATTTTGATTGCCTAATTCCTGAACGATTTCCTCCTCAGATACGTTAAGGAGATCCCACTCGGCTATTATCCCTTTAGAGGAGTTTAAGGTGGCATGCGGGGTAACCTTTGTGGGAATTCCACCAAAAGTCGATATTTTTAATAGTTTTTCCGAGTGTTTATTCTCGTTCATCTCCACTAGAAGGTCTCCGGATTTTAATCTTCTAACCATTTTTGGTGGGCCCGCCACATTCTCAAGACATTTCTGTATTAAGAATGGGGAGAGCTTACTCAAAGGATTGTCAGTCAAAGAATGCAGTATCAAAAAAAGAGGAGCAGGGGTTTCTGTTCCTTCTTTTTTCTGCCGTTTTGCATTTCCTGCATTTAAGTCTTCTCTGTTTGAGAGATCTGAATCATGAGATCCATAAGTGGCATGTCTATTTATGTCCATCTTTGCTCCTTTTTGCCCCGGGAGAGTGTTTTTCTTCTCCCAGGTTTCCAGCCCCGCCATGTGGAGGCAGGAGCGGTGCCACCAGTGACCAAGCGGTTTAGAGGTTTAGTTAGGTTAGTACGGATTATATATATATATACACAAGGAAAGAAAGGTGTATTTCCTTTCTGGATTCTACTTGAAAGCTTTTAAGTAAAGAATCACTTAAGAAAAACAAGAAGAATAGTGACACTGGAAAATAAATATAACTAATCCGCTGAGAAAGAATGCTATGTATCGCACAAAATATCGCTTGGGCACTATCGCTTGGCACTCAGGGCCAATGAGACATGCGGCACAGAAGAAAAATGTGTGAGATACATATAAATTAACAGGTGAGACAGAAGCCTATGGTAGATATAAGCTGGTCTGTATTCCACTCACAAAGGACATTAGATAGAGAAAGGCAGATTACAAGAAATCTTGGGCAAAAGATGCAAAGAAAAACAGCAAAGAGTTCTTTAATTATGTAAACTGTAGAAGGAAGGGGATGAATCAGATTGGTCTACTTGATATTGATGGTTCAACCGTTGATGAGCCTGCACAGGTGTCTGACAAACTGAATGAGTATTTTGCATCTACATTTACACATTAGGAGTTATTCAGGGGAGGGAGGAGGAGAAATTGTTGAAGTTAAACATAAGAAAGGCACATGGGGGTGGGTAGGATCTATCCAGTTATATTAAAGGAGGCAGCAAGGGAAGTAAGCAAACCCTTAGCCATAATTGTGAGAGCTTCTTTGGACTCAGGGGAGGTGCCAATGAACTGGAGATGTGCAAATGTGACCCCAATTCACAAAGGAGAATCAAAGGGTGACACAAGAAATTACAGACCTGTTAGTTTAACTTCTGTTCCAGGGAAATAAATGGAAGCAATGTTTAAAAAAACACTGCAGGATCATCTAGACAAGACTTCAGTTATAGTTCGGACACAGCATGGGCTTGTTACGGGGAAGTCCTGTCTGACCAATTTGATTAAATACTATGATGTGGTCACATAGGAACTGGATGCAAAAAATAATACTGATATTATACACAGTCAGGCCTCGCATAACGTGAGTTCAATTAACACGATTTTCAGTTAATGGTATTTGAAAAATTATACCACTTTTCACTTTACACAATGCAAATTTCCAGTTAACGCGATCTTTTTTTTTTATCCGATAGTTGAAAAAGATTTGAATCGCGCATTAAGCATACCGCAAATCGTACGGTCAATAAACAAACATTTGCCTGCTGCCCGCCTCGGTGTGTTCCATCAACCATTGGAAGAAGACGTGCTACTTGTTTGTCTCCTGCTAATAAAGTCAATGCACACTTGCATAAAATTTCAAATTTTTAAATGAGCCAGATGAAAATGTTACCGCGAAGGAGATAACGGTAAAAGAACTTGATGAAATCTTTTGTATTGCATAGAACCTCAAACAAAAGGTTTGAGGTTCTCTGCGATATTTATTCCGCCAGGGCCCAGAGAAGATTGTTGTCGGCTATCGGAAATTGATTGATGAAAAGAGAAAGTCAACACTGTTCAAATATTTCCGCAACAGTCATTTCTTCATTGTGTATTTTATGTCAGAGGTTCCCAAACTTTCTTGGTTCACGGCGACCTTAGTGTCTCAGTAATTTTTTCAAGGCGCACCCAGACCAAAATAAATACCTAACAGTTCCGTTTAGCAGTTAGGTCCAAACAACTTAATAAGAAATGCTGAAACTGTGAACTACCTCGAGCTAGTAGTTGGCACGGTGTCCGACAGATGTCGAGTATCGCTGTGTTTCCCTCAAAAATTTAAAATATTCTGCGGCGCACAGTTTGGGAACCGCTGTTTTATGCAATAAACATTTAATTCCATAATAATTTTCATTTACTTTTACATTGTATACAGTTAAAAAGTTATTTAAAAGGTATTTTTAAAATTCTTTATGGACATTCCAGAAGGTCAAGGACCAATTATAATTTTTCTTATTGATTATTATATTCGATTAATGTGTTTCCGTTTTGCGCGATGTGCTTGTGGGACGAATTAATCCCGTTAATCGAAGCCAGCCTTAACTTGTTTTTTTTTTTAGGAAAGCTTTTGATACCGTTGCACATGGAAGACTACTATATACATTAGAGCAGTGTGGCATTAAGGGCAAATTGCTGCTATGGATAAAGGGATGGTTGAGTAGAGGAAGACAGAGAGTGGTAATCAATGGACACTCCTCTTCATGGACTAATGTTATTAGTGGAGTCCCAAGGGTTTAGTGTTGGGTCCATTGTTGTTTTCTGTATTTGTTAATGATACTGATGAAGGTATAGCAGGCTTAATGTCCAAGTTTGCAGGGTTGTTAATGACACTAATGACTGTATGCTACTGCATAGGATCCAGAAAAGTTTGGCAGATGGACCGAGAGGTGGCAACTGGTTTAACATTGACAAATGTAAAGTATTGCATATGGGTATCATTAACCCTAGAGTAATGTATCAACTGTGGTACTAAGCTCAGGGTGGTAGAGAATTAAAAGGACCTGGGGGTAATTGTGCAGTCAGAAATGAAGTTTTCTGAGTAGTGCAGCAGTCTGCAAGAGTAGCTCATGGCGTTTTGTCAACGATATACAGGAATTTTGTAGCAGGGATAATGAGGTGATTATCCCCTTGTATAAGGCAATGGTCAGGCCACACCTTGAGTACTGTATACAGGTCTAGAGGCTGATTTTATTTTTAGGAAGGATGCAGAGCTGCTTGAATGAGTACAGTGAATGGCAACAAGATTATTGAATGGAACAAAGGGTTGCTCTTATGAAGGAAAGCTTAAGTTCTGAAAATAACAGTGTCTGGAGACTAGGCACCTCGAGGTGATTTGATCGAGTTGTATAAGGCCTTGAATGGTTTGAGTAAGCTCACTGCTGAAGGGATTCTTCCTCTTGCCCAGATTAATCTGGACAAGAGGAAGAATTAAAGCCTGAGGGGACATAAATTCTGATTAATGCCTGATTAAAGCCTGAGGACACATAAATTCAAATTGAGGAAAGGCAGTTGTAGAATGTGCAGAAATTTGCCTTTAGCCAGCTGGTAGTAGATTGCTGGAATAAACTTCCATCTTTCATTGCAGAAGTTGACACCTTAAATAAATTCAAGGCAGAACTGGACAAACATCTGGAGCAAATGGATGGGTGAAACGGAAAGTTTTTTTTTTTTTTTTTGCTGATGCTATATAAGCCTCTGCTAATGCTAATTTTTTGGCACAAGGGGGGGGAAGGAGACACAGACCTCCAAAACATATGGTTATTTAATATATGCTAAATTTATTAAATTATCAAAAAAAAAAAAAAATGCAGTGTAATGCAATTTTATTTAAATTGCTATTTCCTGTAATTCTAAAATCATAAACCTTCTAAAACATCATGATCTTCAGCCTATATGTTTCCATTGTTTTTTTTTTTTTTTTGAAAACCCCAAACACGAAAGGTATCAAAACCTATAGTACTTAGTACCGTGCATGGGTTGGAGGAGAAGTATGGGGGAGGGGGATGCCGGAAACTTTGCTCTAGAGACTAAACAATGGGTTTCACCACTTCAAGCCTCCAATAAGCAAAGTGGTGGTATTTTACTGGTTGATGAAAGTCATCTACCACCTACTTACATGATTAGAACCTCCAAGCTACTTATATAGCAATATTAAAACCCTACAATTCCATACCATGCACTACACTACTAGTTTATACTACTAGTTACGTGACATGATATTCACACCAAATCACTGATACAAAAGCTCTAAAAATATTAAGTCGTAACTTAACATAATCTCTAGCTAAATTTAAAAATAAGCTAATGAATGTGAACAGGACTATCAAGCTATTTATTGAACACAATTTAATGTGTTAATTAAGTAAAAACAAAAATGGAAAATTTTCCAAAACACTTATCCATTTCCAAGAGCTCAAAATTCTTCATCTGCATAGTTTGTAATCTCAAACCTAATGAATATGCAGTTTCTTTTCATCTCTGTTCTTCCTACACTTTATTTTCATCAAACGAATTTGGCATTATGATTTTAATTTAAAAGGGATTTTACAGAGTGCATATTTTTGAAACTGTTTTTTGTTTAAAATTTTTTTTAAAAATTCAATATTCAAATAGTTTATAATGAAACTTTGTGTAAAATTTATTTTTGCATGCCTAGTACACAGTGTTCTGGATGTAGGGTTTCTCAATATTACAAAGTTAAATTTTTGTTTTTGAAACATGGAGCTGAGTGTTTTCAATTAAAAGAATTTTTTTTTTTTTTATAACAGATCAGGATAGGGGAACCCCCTCAAGCTCTTCTTTTAACTGAGTGAAGGGCATGTTGGTTATCCTAATGATATAAAAAAAATTAACTTAAAACTATTTAATAGAATTAGGTCACTGTGAATTTTAGTATTCCTCTAGTATGATGTGAAGTGGCAACCTCTATTTTTTGAAAACTGGATAAGCTTTTGGATAATAACAGGAATTGCTTTTATTAAATGTATTTTTCATTCTGTTATCATAAATAATGTCAAAAACGAATTCCATTAAAAACTGCACAATTTAAAACTATTTCTTGCCTTAATATATTAAGTGGTGCACAAAATGTAATAGCATGCTTGTTGTGAGATTTTTTTTTTTTTTTTTTTTTTGTACTCCTGATAAAGGATACATCAAGCAGGGAGAAAAGTAGCACATAAAACTAATAGTTATATCACTTACTGATTATTTGTATGTTTAAGTATTTCTTCCATTCTTTTCTGCATGTACTCCTTAAAAAACTGATCATCAAGAAGCTCTTGTAAATCTTGATCCAGATTTGTTCCATTATCTATATTCTTTTCATCATCCAACTGAGACCTACAAGTCACCGTAATCTTTTGTTATTGATATTTTTTCCTCTCACTTTCTTTAGGCTTTCATTTAATTTTTTGTAGAATGATTAATCTACTCACCTATTTTCTTAATTTTTATATTTTCATTACGCTTGAAGAACTAAGAATGAGAGTTCAAAAGAACCCCTTTTGACCTCTAAGTGAATTATCTGATTGGCATAAAGACAGATTATTATCTCGCATTATATTAGCTTGCACATGTTGATTAATTT
Source organism: Mastigoproctus giganteus (assembly GCF_048544385.1). Lineage (NCBI taxonomy): Eukaryota > Metazoa > Arthropoda > Arachnida > Uropygi > Thelyphonidae > Mastigoproctus > Mastigoproctus giganteus. The sequence goes on from NC_143581.1 coordinate 1,961,423, forward strand.
ACTTGCAAACAATTTTCCAAATTCCAATAGTTGGTAACACATGCCACTAAATATACTGTTGTCGCATACTGTGTCAGGGTCCTGAGCTGGATATCATCATTCTTCTCTTTCTTGCTTTCTTGGTTATTCCCATTTACTTCTCTCTTTCTCTCTCAGGGTAATGCAGCATAAGCCTCAGGCTTCCTTGCACCATATGGCTAATAATAATATGACATAAGAGAAAAGAAGTTGTTTTTAGAAATATAAAAGCAAATTTCTTAATTTTAAACTAGTCTCATTGCTCCAGAAAAGTGAATTTAATCTGTCTTCAGAGTTATTTGAGTTCCTGCATGAATTTTTATATAAGGCAAGGGAAGTAACATTTATTAATTTGTACCTCTCTCTCTCTCTCTCTCTCTCTCTCTCTCTCTCACACACACACACACACACACTCCAGTGCCATGTGTGTGTGTAACAAGTTTTATGGAACAACATAACTGTAATGCTAAAGAGAGCTGCATGTTTTAATAAGAATTAGAATTATGCTGATATATTTAAAAAAAAAAGAGAGAATTATATCAGTTTCTCTGAGTAAGGCTGTTCCAATTCATTTCACATTTCTATGTGTACATGTAAGACACATTGCTTGAAATATATAAGTTATTTACACAATGATTTATGGAGATGGAATAATTATTCAAATATGTTATTAAGATTGCAAAGCAATGGATGTATCTAATGTTTGAAATTGCTTTGAAGGCAATTTCAAACAATAAAAAGGAGAAATTGTTTTGAAAGCAAACAACTGTAAACTTACTAAATTTACTTCAAGGAAATATATATATATACATGTAACGAAACCGAAACCCTCACATGTGTGTAGTAGTCTTTCTTTTTACCTAATGACATTCATTTCCACTTGATAAATATTGACAGCATGATGGTAAAGAATTTAAAGAGCTGAAACTTGAGAATGTTTAGTGGGAACCCAGTGTACTTGGATTTGTGTTGTTTTCTTTGTTGGTACAATTAATTTGATTTTCTTTAGTGTGTTGTTGTTACCATATGATCTCCTGGACCACACCTGGCAATAAGAGAATTTCATATTGAATTATATAGATTGGAAATAGGAAATATTCATATTAACAATCTTTGTATCTTTCCTGAATGAATTTCATTATTTTTAAGAGAGAAATGGGTCAAACACATTTACAACACAACATTTGAGAATTGCCTTTTTTTTTGCACTCAATCCTCAAGATAAAACTTCTTCTTCTACAAAGGTAGGGCTTCTATAATAATATCCCCCCTTATTATGTAAAATAAGTTGTACTTCAGAATTAAGTAGGAGCTTTGTACTTAAAGCTAGTAAGTACTGCCCTTCAGGCCAAATGAAAGAAAATCCTACTCCCAGATAAAATTAATTGTAGCAAGATGCCTGCTGCAACATACCAAGCACTTTACCTACTCTCCTTTACTTACCTGCTCAAAAACTAAACACATATACTTGGCAATTATTTCACAAGGAGAAAATCAGAGCAATCCTGGTGATAAACTTCAGCTACAGCATGAGATCAACTGACTGAGAACTAAGTAGGAAGAAACGCCAAAAGATTCTGTCTAGGAAGTCGCAGGAATTCAACGTGCAACACTCCACTGTCAGTTGGCTAGCACAAGGATAGTAATTACTCAACCACCTATGGATGTAAAAATGAATAAACGAAACTTAAACATTTTTATCTGGCAGTATATACTTTTAAAAGGTGTGTGTGTTTTAAGAATAGCTAATATTATAGTAGTAATCAAGGTGTTGTTAGGCATGTTAACCCATCAATGGGCAACATGAATGAATGAGTTTCAAAATCTTTATAATTGGCCATTTATGAATATCTCTTATTAATATTCACCTGTAAAAAAGAAAACTACAGAGACTAAACTGGAATTTCTGCCTGCATGTTGCATGGAATAATATAAACAATATTACTGTTTATAAAGCAACAATGCTTATTTTTCAATTTTGTAGCTAAGCCTTATTTTTCTTATAGGTTTGATGATTATAACAACAGGATTTGCATAATGCAAAGCTTGCACAGCAAGAAATCTTACTGTATATGCAACCATACATCAGTGATGTCAAAAATTAGAATGGACATGTGCTGTGTCTTACATAAGGCGATTCCTAATTCAACATTTAATATTAGGGTTCCTAATTTAATATTAATTCAACTTCGCTGCGATGATACATAATTCTAAAAAAGGCCAGAAACGAGTATAGCACTACGTGTGCATTCTAGTGCATGTCTTGTTATGTTTTTCAGTTATTTCTGACCACTTTGCTACCAGAAAGCAGAAATCACTACAAAGGCTGTTTCACAAAACTTGTCAATGCCATGAGAAGACAAGCCACAATTGTGCTGTCTTAACATGTTAATATTATTATTATTAGTCATATGGTGCAAGGAAGTCTGAGTCTTATGCTGCACTAGCCAAAAAAATTTGAGTCACCCTGAGAGAGAGAGAGAGAGAGAGAGAGAGAAGTAGAAGGGAATCACCAAGAAAGAAAGAAAGAGAAGGATGATGATATCCAGCTCAGGACACTGGGTGTACCAAGCCATTACTCACTAGATGTGAGCCCCTGGGGTTGTAGATATGACTAATGATATCCTGCACTCACAAGGCAGAAGGTGTACTTAATAAGAATGAATTACAATCCCTATTTATGTAGATTAACAGCTGAACATTATAGCACTTTCTAGAGCATAACATGCGCGTTTCTTTCCCGGAAAATGTTGCCTAAAACTTTCTTGTATCTTATGTGCATACTTAAGAGGAGTGAGGAGTGAACCAGATGGATGATTGGATGATAACACCAAGTCATGATTTGATACTAACAAGACAAATGAAGCAATCAACAATTTCATACATGTGCAAATGGCACACTTATGAAACTTCCACAAATTTTACATTGGTAAGGTGAAAAATTTGTGGGAGTTGGTGAAACATGTGAAAGTTGCTAAGTTTTTCAAGAAATATAGAATCAGCAAATGATATCAATGATACATTCTTTGAAAAAATTGGAAGTTCTGATTATAAACATTAGTAATGGTTCTGAAAATATAAACAATGAATTTTTGGTGTGTTACATGAATAAAAGCTTTGTTTAATACTGGCATTTTGTTTTAGTAAGCACATATGAATCTTTGTTTCAAATATATGCAGTACCATATATTTTTTTTCCAAAATATTTGCCTTCTATAATGTGTGAAAATGTGGTATATATTGACAGATACTGAAAAGGTCATCACATAATCCAAATCTCTATACTCAGTGGGTGTACAATTTCCTAAATTAGTACAAATCAGTCCATTTAAGGTATCAGATTTGTATTCAATATTTTTCCCTAAGTTAGATTTTCAAATTAAGAGGAATTTTGTGCCACAATTCATATCATCAATCTAGAATAAATGTATAGAGATCTGCCAGTCCTCTTTGTAAAATTTGTTCCACTGCTTTTTTCCCAAAATGAGATGAATTATTTATCCTAGCAAGATAGGTGAAAAGATATAGACACTCAGTGTCCACTTTATTAAGTATTAAGCACACCTATCTAATATTGTGTAACCAATCCCCCTTACCTCAAAACAGTAACTATTCTTGGCAGTGAATCAACTAACTTCCACCATGGTGGAATACTAGCCAAAAATCTGCAATTCCTCAAGAATATATGGCAATAGTTCCTAATGCCATATGGATCTCTCAATGTCATTCAGATACATGCTCTACAAGATTGAGATCCAATGGCTGTTGGAATCAATGAATATCACAACTAGCTATAAGAGGATGCAGCTGGAAGTGGGATTAATCAAATCACACAATCCTTTTCAACTACTAGTGCCAAGTTGTGCCACTCCTTGCATTATTTTTCTGTTGTGTGCAGATAATGATGGTGTACAGTGGGAGCATTTACTGCTGTAGCTTAGATGGTGCAAGGACTGATGCATCACACTAAACTGGGCTGTTATTTCCTCTATACCACCACAAAGGAAATATAATAAATTAAGCCATTATTTTCTTCACATTGACAACAATCCTAACTATCTTCCAATCTCCCAACCTATCAAAAACTTCAATAAATGCATTGGCTGGCTATTTTTTTGACTCCTCATCTGGGTCAATGCTCACTTTTAGGAACATTAACTCAGATGAGTGGCTCGATTACATTGCCAGATTTTCTAAGCAGCTTCCAGCTCTATGAGGCCTACCACTCTTCAACCACTCTTACCCCACTGATACTCTTTGTATAATCTGAATCTCCAAGCGACAACTAATACGGGCCATTAACTCTCTCCCTCCCCAAGAACCACTGGTAGCAATGGCATTGCCCATTTCATCATCGAATGCTTAAGTGTTTTCATCATCGATTCACTCCCCAACCAATATAACAGATGCCTTGAAAATCGCTACTTTCCACCATAGTGGAACAGGTACTCTGTCCAGCCCATTCCTAAGAATCAACAATCAACTCCCCCAAGCCAACACAGGACCATTACTTGCACCTCTGTATTGCTAAAAATTCTGGAGAAAGCACTGCAAATTCTCTGCAACAGTCCTCAACAAACACACTACGGGATCTCAGGAAGGTCAACTATAACTAATCTGGCTACAATGACACTAAACATCTTAGAAGCCTTAGAAGACAGATAGGAGCTGCCAGTCATATATCTTGACATCCACTTTGCATTTGATGCCATCTATATATCCCAAGCTCTGATCATGCCATTTATATACCTGCTATACCACTTAAAAAGCCATTTCTGCAGTGATTGTTCCTGACCTAGTCCTAAAGGCCAGAACAAACACCCTCATTCATGATATAATTGCCGGTGCCTCAAGGTGGGGTCCTGTCTAGTGTTCTCTTCATGGCAATCATGGTGCTATTTGTGGCCAACAAATGTAACTGGATCACATAAGCAGATGATGTCAGGCTCCTTACTAGGACATCGCCATCCAAAACCACTCAACAAATCACCAGGAAACTACAGGACACAGCTGACTCAACAGGCAGAAGGTGCCAAGGCACTTGGGCACCTTCACCTCTGAAATTGACACAAGTAATTTACTCAATACAAGGCATCCCAACAATGCTGAGTCTGTGCTCAATGGCTCCTCGGTTCCAAGTGTTCAAAAGTGCAAAGGTCTGGGGGGTCGTATTCAACTCCAAGCTCACATTCGCCAACCATGTTAGCCTCATGCAACCAAAGCTAATTTCTCTATGTTGGGTAGCCAAGCAACAGCAGCTCCACACCTGCTAAAAAGATGCACCATTTTCTATACCCAATCATCTTATATGTCTCAGAGATATGGACCTTGGCTGCCAAATAAAACCTTAAAAGGATCTTTGTCATGAAATTCTGGCTGTTAAGATGGGCCAACACCAAGCTTCGCCTTCTTCCAGCACTCAGAACAATGCAGTCAGCAGATGGTGTTCAATTGCACAGGTTGCGATATTACATTGAAGAAAGAAGGCTGCTATTCACGATCAAGATGGCCATGGGTAAAATATCAGTGGGATTAATGCTCTTGGCGAATCCATCGCCCATATCTCTGGTTTTCAGCACAGCTGCTAGCAAACCATAACCAGCTAGCACTCACCGATAGATTCCTACCTAACCAAATGCTGACCTCACTCCAACAGATTGGCAGTCCTCCAATCAGTGGTGAACAAGAATTTCTTCTTCAAGAGGAGTGTTTCCATTTACAATGGGTTTCCTCAGCCTACAAGTTATTTTTGGTAGGAATTTTTTCCTGCTATAAAGTGCAGTTCAAGGTGTCTTGGTCAGTTAAACCAAGCACGGTACTAAGTACTATAGGTTCTAATACCTCTCGTGTTTGGGTTTTCATAAAAAAAACCTCGGACTGTCATATACTCCCATACTTCATCCATCCATGTCCTCCTAGGTCTACCTCTTCTCTTTCTTCCAGGAGGTATCCATTCCAGGACAGCCTTTGGATACCTGGTTTCTTGCATCCATTTTACATTTCCATACCATGTTAAATGCTTTTTTTTGATAGTGTCAATAATATCAACAAGTGAACAAGAAGTACAGAGAGGAAATCCTCATGACACTAAAAATTTAAAATGAGTTGTGCTTTTACCTGCCAATAGTGATACCTGCAACTACCACATGACATGTTCTCGAGATGCCAATCGCAACCAGTCAACCACACTTATCCAGCTCTACCCCTCGTTTCTGGACCCAGACTGTTACATCATACCACTTCAGCTCTGGGCTGTTATACTAAGATTATAATTCTCCATAAGAACTTATAGGAATGTGTCTGTATCTGTTGATTATCAGCCCATTTTCATGCAACCTTGTAGTGTACCTAACAAAGCAGTCACTAGTGTATGTCAATGTAAAAGCAATGAAAACTTTTTTATTATTATTTTTTACTTACTCTGTCTGTATAGATACACAGCTAATTCAATGACAGTAATTGCATTTAGGATGACATCTAACTCCATTTACACCACATTTACAACCACCAGTTGTATCACCACGACCCTAGCAGAAAAAATTAATCATACAAACTTAGATGATGTTCCCTACTTTTATACTTGCCTAAAAATATTATATTAATTTATTTAATCTAATTTTAATTGATTTGTTTTAACATATTATGGTAGGGTTTACTTCATTTTATAAATTAATCTGCAATATAAGTAAAAAAGTCATTTATGTTTGGTAACTTGAAAAACAAAATTACTCTGGTAACTTAAAAAGAATAAAGGAAAGTGAAAATTGAGTTAGAAAAGTCAACCATTATGTTTTGGAACAAGCTTACACAAAGAGCCTAATTTATTATTATTATAAAAAAAAAACTATAGTACATTAACACACTAATTAAAATTAAACAACAATGCATAGTGATAGCTATCATGCAATTTTGAAGAAATTGCAACCAAAAACAGAAGTGCACCACTACTAAAATTATTTATATAAGGGACTGATCCCCTTGCATTTTTGTTATATTTAGTTTATACATTTAATGGGTGTGAGTTTAATGTATTTCTTTAGCCTCTTATCTTATCCAAAACCCTAATATACTTATACAATGGACCCCTACTTTACAATGGGACCACAATACTATCAAATCACTTTACAATGGGCTCGCTATGTCATAAGGTTCATGTTATGTACTGTACAAGTATTGTGTAATTGTTTGACATATTTAAATTATAATATCTAAATTACCACTCTTATACCACATGGAGTTTTAATATATTTTATTTACCTAAACTAATATTTTATGTTACCTAAACTAATATACATTGAGTAATGTTTCAGGTATCTTGTCGATACCCATCATCAGACCTTGCTGTTGGGAGACAAAAAACTTATATTTTACATTGAGCAGATCTAAATAACAATCAAGATGTATTTACATATGATCAATTCTAATTTACAGAAAATAGATGAAAAGTTATAGTTTATAATAGCAGATTAGCAATTAGCATATCTAAGTTATGATTACGATCTAAAGGAACAATTCTATGTTACAGTTATGTTACAATGAGCTATTTTCAGTTGCAATTATGGTTAACTTATTTTTAATTAAATAAACTTCTTACCTGCTGACCAATTCTTCCTGCTGGATGCTCAGACCTAAATGGGCAAGAGGCTCAGTCAGCAATACATTTTTACAGGTAAGGTATTCATATAGTTAGCCAATAAGAATAGTGCTGGTTGCTTATCCTGAATCCAGGGTGCTTGTGCGGTGACCTTTGTTCTCTTGCTCTGGTTCCGGGTTGAGGTGTAGAGGATACCAGTGTTGAACTTTGCTGATCAGGTGAGTAGGCTGTTTCTAGGGTCTGGAAGAGGGTGTACGCTGTGTGCTCCTCTGGTTGATTCGTTTCTTTTTCTTTCCTGGAACCTTATTTCTTCACTTATTTTTTTCTTTAAAAAGATGAATATACTGTGGGGTTGAAATCAACCCCCTGTTTTCTATTGATTGCTAAGGATCCAAATTATTTGAAAAGAAAGGCTTCTTTAAATTGACTTCTGTTATACTGTCTATCTGTGGAAAGGATGCTTGTGTTATGGAAATTCCAGATGTCACCACATTGGAGGGCTGTACCAGATTGTTGAATTCTGCCATATTCTACATCTTTTTTGTGCTCTTTTATTCTACACTGTAGGTGTCTGTATGATTTCTCTCTCTCTCTCTATATATATATATATATATATATATATATCCTATATTTTAAATTTTTTTAAATAAATAAAATAAATAAAACATAAGCCAGTAGTAAGGCAAAAACTGTAGAGCGAAAATTAACATAATAATAACCCAAAATAAAATGAACAAACGAAAAGGGAGAGTAAAGATAAGACAAACAGTAGTCAAAAAACCCTTATATAATTTCGCACTTTAAATCCAATTAAAATGATATAAAATTTAAAATAATGCCAATTACAAATAATTTAGCGGTATCCCCCCCCCCGAGAGGTACCAGTTCTGAAAAAAGTGAAATATCACCAAAAAAGGGTTAATGTAACTACCAAAGGATAACAAAATCAAATAGCATAAAATAAAATAGACTGACCATTATGCCCCATATCGACAGAGGACCACGAGGCCAATAATGGTCATGGAATCGCTGCATTTCAATTGCTATACAAATCGTCGCAAAGGTGAAAAGATCAAAGTACCAAACCACCCTTTCCCCTTTGATCGATCCATCGATGCAGAGGATTTGCATGGCGGTTGTCCTTATGCAGCGAAAAATAATTATAGAACAGACAAGTACTCTAAAGCAGAGCCACACCACTGACATAATATAAGCTGAACCAGATTATATAGAAGAAAAAGTAAAGTAGATGGTGGAAAGGGTGGTTTGGTACTTCGATCTTTTCGCCTTTGCGACGATTTGTATAGCGATTGAAATGCAGCGATTCCATGACCGTTATTGGCCCCGTGGTCCTCTGTCGATGTGGGGCATAATGGTCAGTCTATTTTATTTTATGCTATTTGATTTTGTTATCCTTTGGTAGTTACATTAACCCTTTTTTGGTGATATTTCACATTTTTCAGAACTGGTACCTCTCGGGGGGGGGGGGGTACCGCTAAATTATTTGTAATTGGCATTATTTTAAATTTTATATCGTTTTAATTGAATTTAAAGTGCGGAATTATGTCAGGGTTTTTTGACTACTGTTTGTCGTATCTTTACTCTCCCTTTTCGTTTGTTCGTTTTATTTTGGGTTATTATTATGTTAATTTTTGCTCTACAGTTTTTGCCTTACTACTGGCTTATGTTTTATTTATTTTATTTATTTAAAAAATTTAAAATATTGGATATGTCTCGGCTTCATATGGAGGATTTGCATGTCGCTGCCTCTAATCAAAGCTTAACATTTATTTATTTATTTTATTATATTTTAACTTTTGTCATTATTCAAATATATATATATATGCTACCACGTCCACACTATCTTATATATAGGACCTCCAGGATTTTCTGGGTAGTTGGACTGTAGCTTTATGATCTGTTTGATGCAGGCTGAACTTTTCTAAAAGGTGAAGGTCTGGAATTTCTTGGTTTCTTTGGCTATTTTAGACATGATTGAAGGTATGTACAGTATACATATGGAGGTCTTCTTCTGTCAACACTAGGCTCTGGTTGTTTAATGGACTTGGAGGTGTCTGTGATGGCTTTATTAGTATTAGCCACATGGTGCAAGAAAGCCTATGGCTTATGCTGCACCAGACAAAAAAAAAAAAAAAAAAAAAAAAACGAATAAAACAATAATAAAAAAAATAATAAAATAAATAAATAATAATAATTAGTAAGAGAAAAGGAAATTAAACCTATCATTCTATGTGCTTCCCTGATCCGAAGGTACTATCCAGATGACCTTTGAATTTCCCCAAACTGTCAGCCTCTACCACCCGTGTAGGCAACTTATTCCAGTAATTTATAACTCGCTGGCTAAAATAAAACTTCCTGCAGTCCAATCTAAACATTTCCCCCTTGTAACTTGAATTTATGTCCCCAAGTTCTAGCATCATTTATAACCTTGAAAATTTCATCCTCATTCATTTTACTGATGTCTCTCAGAGCCTTAAACACCGCAATCAAATCTCCTCTAAGGTGTTTAGTTTCCAAACTCTGCAACCCACATATTCGAAGTCTTTCTTCATAAGGACACCCTTTTGCCGATCTCACCAGGCAAGTTACTCGTCTTTGCACCCTTTCAAGAAGCTCGATGTCTTTCTTTAGGTGCGGTCTCCATACTTGAACACAGTATTCCAAGTGTGGTCTAACAAATGCCTTATATAATATAATATACAAAATTAATTATAATATACAAAAGCCATTGCGGTACAAGTAAACACATGGGTTGTGTTAGGGTAGTTAACAATAGAAACAGGTGCAGGTATACTTGCGTGTACACCAATGCTAGGAGTTTAGTAAATAAATTTGATGAATTTGAGGTATTGCTCAAAACATCAAAGGCAGATATTGTTGAGATATCAGAGACGTGGTGTCACACAGATATAAGGGATGCAGAACTGCAATTTGGGGAGTACAACGTCTACAGAAAGGATACACAGGATAGGAAGGGGGAGGGGTTATGCTTTTAGTTAAGAAACACATAAAAACCAAGGAAGTGAAGCCAGTCGACATCGCCGGACAGTGCAGTGTTGAGTCAGTTTGGTGTGACATAAGCATTGGGAGATCAAAATTGAAACTCTGATGAGTATAATAAGGAACTGTACAGGGAAATAGAGTGGGCCAGTAAATCAGAGAGTCTTATAATGGGAGATTTTAATTTCCCACATATTGACTGGAATTTGGGGGCTGGTTACTCACACACTAGCAGGGCTTTTGTGGATTTATTGGATGATTGTTTTCTACATCAGCATGTTCGGGAGGCAACTAGAGGGAGTAATACTCTTGATTTGATTATCAGCAGTGATTCTCCATGCATTAAGAATCTGCAGATAAACGAACCACTAGGTGGCAGTGATCACAGTGTGCTGAAGTGGGAGTTACTCAAAGAGCTAACTACCATTAGGGGTAAAGGGAAGGGTTATTGCTTCCGTAAAGACGACTATGATGGACTGAGACAGTATTTAAATTCTATACAGTGGGACCAACTGATGATGTTACCAACAGCAAATTCAAAATGGGAAGCATTCAAAGAACTTATCTTGGAAGCTACTAGGCTTTACATACCAACTAAGAAATATTGTTCAAGGTTTAGAACAAAATGGATGTCAGATGAACTTATTAGGCATATGGCAGAGAAGAAAAATGCATGGGATACATACAAATTAACACGACACAGAAGCCTATGATAGATACAAGTTGATATGCAACCAAGTTACAAAGGAGGTTAGGCAGGCAAAGGCAGATTATGAGAAATCCTTGGCAAGGGATGCAAAGAAAAACAGCAAAGAGTTCTTTACTTATGTTAACTCTAGAAGGAAGGGGATGAATCAGATTGGTCCATTTGATATTGATGGGTCAACTGTTGATGATCCTGCTCAGGTAGCTAACAAACTAAATGAATATTTTGCATCGACATTCACACATGAGGAGTTATTCAGCAAGGGCAATGCCAGAGGTGTATTCAACTCTAGCAGTAAGCTACAGAATCTTGAAATAACTGGGAGTAAAGTGGAGGAGAAACTGTTGAAGATAAACACAAGAAAGGCACCCGGGGTGGATGGGATCTATCCAGTTATATTAAAGGAGGCAGCAAAGGAAGTAAGCAAACCCTTAGCCATAATTATGAGAGCTTCCTTGGACTCAGGGGAGGTACCCATAGACTGGAAATGTGCAAATGTGTCCCCAATATACAAAGGAGGATCAAAGGCTGACACAAGTAATTATAGACCTGTGAGCTTAACTTCTGTTCCAGGAAAATTAATGGGGCACTGGTTAAAGAAGCACTGCAGGATCATTTAGACAAGACTTCAGATATAGCTCAGACACAGCATGGTTTTGTTAAGGGGAAGTCTTGCCTGACCAACTTGATTGGATATTATGATGCAGTCACAAAAGAACTGGATGCAGGGAATAACTTTGATATTATATACTTGGATCTTAGAAAGGCTTTTGATACTGTTGCACATGGAAGACTGCTACACAAATTGGAGCAGTGTGACATTGGAGGCAAATTGCTGCTATGGATAAAGGGGTGGTTGAGGGGGAGAAGACAGAGAGTGGTAATCAATGGACACTGCTCATCGTGGACTAATGTTATTAATGGAGTCCCTCAGGGCTCAGTGTTGGGTCCATTATTGTTTTCTGTATTTATAAATGATATTGATGATGGTATATCAAGCTCAATGTCCAAGTTTGCAGATGATACAAAGGCTGGCAGGGTTGTCAAGGACACTACTGACACTATGCTGCTGCAATAGGATCTGGAAAGGTTGAGCAGATGGGCTGAGAGGTGGCAAATGAAGTTTAACATTAACAAATGTAAAGTACTACACATGGGAAACAGCAACCCCAGAGCAACGTATCAACTCTGTGGTACTACACTGACAGTGGTAGAGAATGAAAGGGACTTGGGGGGTGGTTGTGCAGGCAGATATGAAGTTCTCTGAGCAGTGCAGACGGGCTGCAAGAGTAGCTCATGGAGTATTGTCAATGATATACAGGAATTTTTCCAGCAGGGATAAGGAGGTGATTATTCCATTGTATAAGGCAATGGTCAGGCCACACCTAGAGTACTGTATACAGGTTTGGAGGCCTGATTTCAAGAAGGATGTAGAGCTGCTGGAACGAGTACAGAGAAGGGCAACAAGATTAGTGAATGGAACAAAGGGATGCTCTTACGAAGAAAGGCTTAAGTTTTGCAAATTACAGTGTCTGGAGACTAGGCACCAGCGAGGAGATCTGATAGAGGTGTATAAAGCCTTGAATGGTTTAAGCATGCTCAATGCTGATGGGATTCTTCCTCTAGCTCAGAAAAATCACCTGAGAGGGCATAAATTCAAATTGAGGAAAGACAGATGTAGGATAGACGTGAGGAAATTTGCCTTTAGCCAGCGGGTGGTTGGTTGGTGGAACAGACTTCCATCCCTTGTGGTGGAGGTTGATAGCCTAAATAAGTTTAAGGCTCAGCTGGACAGGTATTTTGAATGAACAGAGGGGTGAAGTGGAAGTGGGTTTTTTTTTTTTTTTTTTTTTTTTTTGGTTGATGCTGCATAAGCTTGCTTTCTTGCATCAAATGCCTCTACTAATGCTAATGTTTTGGTTAAAAACGTGTGTCCAATCTTGGGTGGTCGGCCCCTAACCCTATTTTTTCCATAGGGCCTGTTGTTTATATTACACGATTTTGCATTGCGCGAGGGTTTCTAGGAACACAACTATCGTGACGAGGACTGACTGTATCCCATGCATTTTTCTTCTCTGCCATATGTCTCATTAGTTCACCTGACATCCATTTAGGCCTAAACCTTGAACAATATTTCTTAGTTGGTATGTAAAGCCTAGTAGCTTCCATGATAAGTTCTTTGAATGCGTCCCATTTTGAATTTGCTGTTGGTAACATCATCAGTTGGTCCCACTGTATAGAATTTAAATACTGTCTCAGACCATCATAGTCGCCTTTACGAAAGCAAAAACCCTTCTCTTTACCCCTGATGGTAGTTACCTCTTTGGTAAATCCCACTTCAGAACACTGTGATCACTACCACCTAGTGGTTCCTTTACAGTTCCCTGTACAGTTTCTTATTATACTCATCAGAGTCATTAGGCCTATAGCACACTCCAACTCTCAATTTTGATCTCCCAATGCTTATGTCACACCAAACTGACTTGACACTGCACTGTCCAGTGATGTCAACTGGCTTCACTTCCTTGGATTTTGTGTGTTTCTTAACTAATACCATAACCCCTCCTCCCTTCCTATCCTGTCTATCCTTTCTGTACACATTGTACTCCCCAAATTCCAGTTCTACATTCCTTATATCTGCGTGACACATGTCTCTGATATCCCAACAATATCTGCCTTTGACGTTAGGCACATTATAGCCATAGTAGCTTATGTGCCATTAAACTCCCAAAACAACAAAGCCTTTGATGTTTCAAGCAATACCTCAAATTCGTCAAATTTATTTACCAAACTCCTAGCATTGGTGTACACGCAAGTATACATGCACCTCATTTTGGTCTTTTGGGGACTAATCATCATCATCAGCCATTTTCAATCCACTGCAGAATGAAGGCCTCTCCAGCAACTTTCCAGTTCCTTCTGTTTTGAGCACTGGCTATTTACTACCCACAAACTCATGAATTTCTTCTATCCATCTCCGCCTTTGTCTTCCAGGTTTTCTTCTAGCTCCTCTTGGATACCATTCTGTTATTTTTTTAGTCCATCTGTCACCATGTCTTCGAGCTATGTGTCCTGCCCAATACCATTTTAGTTCTTTAGTTTTGATAAGAATGTCCTTTACTTGAGTTTGCTGCCTAATCCATGTGTTTCTCTTCTTATCTAACAGTCTGATTCCCAATATAATTCGTTCCATTCTTCGCTGCAGTTCACAGCTTCTCTTCCATTCTTTTGGTGAGTGCCCAAGTTTCACTTCCATAAGTCATGGTGGGGAGTATACATTGATTCATTATTTTACGTTTCAGACAAACTGGGATATTGCTCTTCAGTATGTGACTATATTTCCTGAATGCTATCCATCCAAAATTTATTCTTCTCTTGACTTCCAGCCATTTATCATTATTACAGCTAATAACTTGTCCCAGATAAGTATATGACTCCACCTTTTCAATTACTGCTCCTTCAATCATTATTTCAATTTCTGTGGCATACTTGTTCATCATTACTTTTGTTTAGCCATATTCATCTTGAGTCCAAAATCCTTACTAACTGTGCATAACTGATTAAGATTTTCCTCTAATGCTTTGGGATCGTGGCTTATAACCACAATGTCATCTGCAAATTGTAAATGGTTTAGGTACTCTCCATCACATTAACTCCTTTCTGCGACCAGTCTAATCTTCTGAAAGCTTCCTCAAGGGCAGCAGTAAACAGCTTCGGAGATATTGTGTCTCCTTGTCGAACTCCTTTCTCAATTTTAAATTTGCTACTCTCTTTGTCTAGCCTAATAAAGGAGGTAGCACTCTCATATATTTTCTTAAAAATCATAATATATGGGGTATCTATGCCTTGTCTTTCCAGTGCCCGAAACATTGCCTTATGCTGTATGGAGTCAAATGCCTTTTCATAATCCACAAATGCCAGGCATAATGGTGTTTTATATTCATTTGCTTTCTCCATTAGCTGTGATATTACGTGAAGGTGATCCATAGTTGAGAATCCTGTCCTAAAGCCAGCTTGCTCTTTCGGTTGATTCTCATCAAGTATTCTTTTTAATCTGTTAGTAATGACCCTTGTGAACAACTTGTAGATGTAGGATAACAAGCTAATTGGTCTATAATTTTCAATTTGTGATTTATCTCCTTTCTTTTGCAGCAAAATTATGATTGCATTATTCCACTGCTTAGGCGTCACACCTTTTCTAATGCACTTTGTGAAGAGCCTTGCCAGTTTTTGTGTTATGTCTCTTCCTCCCAATTTTAACAACTCTACAGTAACTTCATCTTCTCCCGGGGCTTTCCGATTCTTCATTTTCTTCAATGCATGTTCTACCTCATCAGGAAGAATGTCGGGTATGTCGTATGTGTTGCTACTTTGCAATCCATCTTCCCCACTGCTGGTATCATTCCCTCGCTCCTTGTATAATTCTCTATAGTAGTCTTTTGCTATTTGAATTATGCCTTCTCTGCTGTTTATAAGTACACCATCACTATTCTTCAGTTTCAGTATCATTTGTCTTTCTGTATTTCTGCTCAGGGCTGCTGATTTAAATCCTTTGTTTTCCCTTAATGCTTGTTCTACTTTTCTTGTGTTAAATCTTCTTATGTCCTCTCTGAGTCTCTTTCTAATGGCTTTGCATAACTCAGTATACTCAATTTTCTCCCTGTCAGTGTTTTTCTTGCTCTTCATTTGTCGTCTTCGGTTCATTATGACAAGTGTTTCTTGACTAATTTTTTCTTCTTTGGATTTCTGTTTCCCTATAGGTTTCTTGGGCTTTATCACTTTCAGAAAGTTGTAATATTCCTCGTCAATATCTTGGTCCTGAGCAGTCTGCAGAAGCACAAACTTGTTCTTAAGTTCCAGTACATACTGCTTTTTCTCCTCCTCTGTTTTCTCAAAGACCTTTGTATTATTTACTCGAGTCAGTTTTTTCCTTTCCTTTCCTACATCCATATCAAGTGTACATCTTACCATTCTGTGATCACTTCCAACATTTACCTTATTCAGGACAATAACATCATTCACAATATATCTTCTGTTAGTGAGGATGAAGTCGATTTCATTAGTAGTTAATCCATTTGGACTCTTCCATATCCACTTTCTGTTCACCCTTTTCTTGAAAAAAGTGTTCATTACTGGCAGTCCTTGACATTCTGCAAATTCCACAAGTCTTTCACCTCTTTTATTTCTTTCATCAATTCCAAAATTTCCTATAGTTCCTCTTTCTGCGCTGTTTTGCCTTTTTCCAACCTTAGCATTGAAGACCCCATAATAATAGTGTAGTGGGTTTTCTGCTCATCTAGAAGACTCAATTTCGGTGTACATTTCTTCAACCTCTTCATCATCATGGCTCGATGTTGGTGCATAAATCATTATAACTGGACTGTACTTGTTAACAGGAGAGATTGCTTCTACAGGGATGGGATACACTTAAATAGAAAGGGTGCAAGAATATTTGCTGATGCTATCGAGGCAGTGTTAGGTGGGTCGGAAAACTGCTAGCTTGGGGGGAGACAAAGACCAATAGACTGACAGTAGCCACTGGCAGAGGTGAAAGAGATTCTTGCACTGCTTCTATTAGAATGAGCAGAAGCCTGAAAAACAAGATGCATGGTATTTCAGAGACTGCTGGGAGCCATTGCAGTACAAGTAAACACATGGGTTGTGTTAGGGTAGCTAAGAATAGAAACAGGTGCAGGTATACTTGCGTGTACACCAATGCTAGGAGTTTAGTAAATAAATTTGATGAATTTGAGGTATTGCTCAAAACATCAAAGGCAGATATTGTTGGGATATCAGAGACGTGGTGTCACACAGATATAAGGGATGCGGAACTGCAATTTGGGGAGTACGTCTACAGAAAGGATAGACAGGATAGGAAGGGGGGGGTGTTATGCTATTAGTTAAGAAACACATAAAAACAAGGAAGTGAAGCCAGTCGACATCGCTGGACAGTGCAGTGTGGAGTCAGTTTGGTGTGACATAAACATTGGGAGATCAAAATTGAGAGTAGAAGTGTGCTATAGGCCTAATGGCTCTGATGAGTATAATAAGGAACTATACAGGGAAATAGAGTGGGCCAGTAAATCAGAGTGTCTTATAATGGGAGATTTTAATTTCCCAGATATTGACTGGAATTTGGGGGCTGGATACTCACACACTAGCAGGGCTTTTGTGGATTTATTGGATGATTGTTTTCTACATCAGCATGTTCGGGAGGCAACTAGAGGGAGTAATACTCTTGATTTGATTTTCAGCAGTGATTCTTCATGCATTAAGAATCTGCAGATAAATGAACCACTAGGTGGCAGTGATCACAGTGTGCTGAAGTGGGATTTACCCAATGAGGTAACTACCATTAGGGGTAAAGGGAAGGGTTATTGCTTCCGTAAAGGCGACTACGATGGACTGAGACAGTATTTAAATTCTATACAGTGGGACCAACTGATGATGTTACCAACAGCAAATTCAAAATGGGAAGCATTTAAAGAACTTATCTTGGAAGCTACTAGGCTTTACATACCAACTAAGAAATATTGTTCAAGGTTTAGGCCAAAATGGATGTCAGATGAACTAATGAGGCATATGGCAGAGAAGAAAAATGCATGGGATACATACAAATTAACACATGACACAGAAGCCTATGATAGATACAAGTTGATATGCAACCAAGTTACAAAGGAGGTTAGGCAGGCGAAGGCAGATTACGAGAAATCCTTGGCAAGGGATGCAAAGAAAAACAGCAAAGAGTTCTTTACTTCTGTAAACTCTAGAAGGAAAGGGATGAATCAGATTGGTCCACTTGATATTGATGGGTCAAGTGCTGATGATCCTGCTCAGGTAGCTAACAAACTAAATGAATATTTTGCATCGACATTCACACATGAGGAGTTATTCAGCGAGGGGAATGCCAGAGGTGTATTCAACTCTAGCAGTAAGCTACAGAATCTTGAAATAACTGGGAGTAAAGTGGAGGAGAAACTGTTGAAGATAAACACAAGAAAGGCACCCGGGGTGGATGGGATCTATCCAGTTATATTAAAGGAGGCAGCAAAGGAAGTAAGCAAACCCTTAGCCATAATTATAAGAGCTTCCTTGGACTCAGGGGAGGTACCCATAGACTGGAAATGTGCAAATGTGACCCCAATTCACAAAGGAGGATCAAAGGCTGACACAAGTAATTATAGACCTGTGAGCTTAACTTCTGTTCCAGGAAAATTAATGGAGGCACTGGTTAAAGAAGCACTGCAGGATCATTTAGACAAGACTTCAGTTATAGCTCAGACACAGCATGGTTTTGTTAAGGGGAAGTCTTGCCTGACCAACTTGATTGGATACTATGATGCAGTCACAAAAGAACTGGATGCAGGGAATAACTTTGATATTATATACTTGGATCTTAGAAAGGCTTTTGATACTGTTGCACATGGAAGACTGCTACACAAATTGGAGCAGTGTGACATTGGAGGCAAATTGCTGCTATGGATAAAGGGGTGGTTGAGGGGGAGAAGACAGAGAGTGGTAATCAATGGACACTGCTCATCGTGGACTGATGTTATTAGTGGAGTCCCTCAGGGCTCAGTGTTGGGTCCATTATTGTTTTCTGTATTTATAAATGATATTGATGATGGTATATCGGGATTAATGTCCAAGTTTGCAGACGATACAAAGGTTGGCAGGGTTGTCAAGGACACTACTGACACTATGCTGCTGCAACAGGATCTGGAAAGGTTGAGCAGATGGGCTGAGAGGTGGCAAATGAAGTTTAACATTGACAAATGTAAAGTACTACACATGGGAAACAGCAACCCCAGAGCAACGTATCAACTCTGTGGTACAACACTGACAGTGGTAGAGAATGAAAGGGACTTGGGGGTGGTTGTGCAGGCAGATATGAAGTTCTCTGAGCAGTGCAGACGGGCTGCAAGAGTAGCTCATGGAGTATTGTCAATGATATACAGGAATTTTTCCAGCAGGGATAAGGAGGTGATGGTCAGGCCACACCTAGAGTACTGTATACAGGTCTGGAGGCCTCATTTCAAGAAGGATGTAGAGCTGCTGGAACGAGTACAGAGAAGGGCAACAAGATTAGTGAATGGAACAAAGGGGTGCTCTTACGAAGAAAGGCTTAAGTTTTGCAAATTACAGTGTCTGGAGACTAGGCACCAGCGAGGTGATCTGATAGAGGTGTATAAAGCCTTGAATGGTTTAAGCATGCTCAATGCTGATGGGATTCTTCCTCTAGCTCAGAATAATCACCTGAGAGGGCATAAATTCAAATTGAGGAAAGACAGATGTAGGATAGACGTGCGGAAATTTGCCTTTAGCCAGCGGGTGGTTGGTTGGTGGAACAGACTTCCATCCCTTGTGGTGGAGGTTGATAGCCTAAATAAGTTTAAGGCTCAGCTGGACAGGTATTTTGAACGAACAGAGGGGTGAAGTGGAAGTGTTTTTTTTTTTTTTTTTTTGGCTGATGCTGCATAAGCTTGCTTTCTTGCATCAAATGCCTCTACTAATGCTAATGCTAATGCTAATAATCTTTAGCTTGTTCCTCTTAGAAATCTTGAGTATTAGTCTTGACACCCTTGGTGATGTACTTTTGAATTCCAATATGTTGTTTTTAAAATCTTTATGGACCAGAAACCCAACTCCACCTTCACTCCTTTCACTGTTTCCATTGGTGTACAGCAGATTTCCACTTTTGATAAACTTATAAGTGATTCATTTCTTCTTCTTGTTTCAGCCAAACTGATGATATTCCAATTCACATTTTCTAATTCCTTTTGCAGCTCTAATATCCTGTCTTCACCGATGAGTGATCGTACGTTATAACAGGCCAAGTTCAGTTTCCGTGCATGGCAGCCTGGTCGTACCCAGAGATTCTTAGCACCCTCTGCTTCCACTCTGATCCTCTCGCTGCCGTAAGAGGGAGAGTGAAAGCTGCTGGGGACTGAGGGCCATTTGTGCTCTCATATGCTGGAGGGTTTGGTCTTTTCCTCTTCACGCTGACCAAGCGTCTTGAAGAGAACCACTCTACACGTTCGTTGCCACCTAAGTGACATAACAGGGCTTACAATCGAGAAGGTGTGCATGAGTGGATTTTAGGGAGGCAGGCCAACTGGACTTCTCCTAAATCTTCTGTAATAGAGAGATATTGGATCCATCAGTGTTTTAGGCTGAGTGTCTGATTATACACAGGATACCTGTTCCCCTCTAAGCCCCTAATAATAATTGGACTAATAGTAAGCTTAAATCCTTGTACCCAGGTATTAATATCATTCATTACACAATTAGCATTTTGCTCCAAATTCTATTGTGATCAACCTGCCGCAATTAATGTTATATTGTCGGCAAAAGCTATCACATGACAATTTACTTGTAGTGAAACCAGCCAGTTCTGTAGCACCAGATTCCAAATGTTAGGACCCAATATAGAGCCACGAAGGCAACCTTGTGTAATCTGTCTTTGAAGGTGAAAATGTTTAGACCTTACAGTCACATATCTCTCAGAAGAATAACTCCTAAACACACTGTATAACTGCTCTGAACACTCAGCAAGACACAATTGAGAAGGAGCTACCTCTCAACATACTGAGTCAAATGCACCTTCCAAGTCTATATATATATAGCAAGTTCATATTTTGAATCAGAGTTTGAAAATGTATGTTTGAAAATCCAGAAGAGCATCCTCACATGATTTTCCTGGTGAAAAACCACTGATTAAGTGGAATCATGTCATGGTGCTCTAACAGTTCTTGTAAGCATATTGCCATCAACCTCTCTAACACTTTGCCCAGAGTAGCCAACAAGCCAATTGGGCGGTATGACTAAGGCCCAAATAAAGGTTTCCCAGGCTTCCTAATTAGCCTCAATAAAGAGCAATCTTCCATTTCAATGGAAGATTGCTCTTTCAACGGAATAGTCCTTCTTCTAAACACTTGTTATATAACAGAAGCAACATGTTAGGTATCAACTTGAAAAACCTCACTATAAATGCATTTTCAATCAAATATATTCCTGGACATTTTGCAAAATTAGGGTTCTTTAACACCCCTGCCAGTTCATCTATTGTAAACACCATGGTATTGTCTCGGGCTACATATGACTAATTTTTTCTCCACAGTTCGGATTGGCACTGAGTCCAAGATGAGATTGTCATCCGAGAACAGCCTGGTCAATATTGCATCTACTGAATCCTCCTAGCCAATAGTCTCTGTATAATCCCCTTGAATTGTATTAAATACCTCCAAACTTCTCAGTTTATCTCTTGACAACTTATATAACAAACCCCAGGGATCATTTCTCCGTTTCTTTTACAAACAATTTCTAGGTCTCTCTCTCTCTCTTCCGAGTCACCATGGTTCTCCTGTAATTGTTTTTAAGAGATATATAATTGTAATGCAATCTAGCTACCTCAGAAGAAGCCCAATTCTGATGCTGCTGATACTTTCTCCTATCCCAATATATAGTAGGGAAGGGTAGTCAGTTTGTTTGTACATTTTTAGTTTTTAGTTTAATAGTCTTTTTTTGCAATAGTATTAACTAAATATATTGCCGATTTCTGGATTATCTGTTATTGTTTATCCGGAGAAAATCCCGAAGAATGAAGCTTCATACATGGACCAATCATCAAATGATTTCAATGAAAACCGAACAATGTGGTAACTAATCCTGAGTACCAGTTAAATCCGGCACATTCTTCACATATAACAATATGGCTCTTATGATCGCTTGATGTCCAATCAAGCATTACCTGCCAGTTACAAATACGATATCTAATACCAGAAGTTTGTTATAGTTAAATCAATATTGGATTCACCCACTGGCACACAGAATGTAGACAATTTATTTGACTTATTCATTACAAATAGATTATAACTCGATATAAAACTCATCCAACAATAAACCTCTCATATCAGATGTTGCGCTATACCACAATCATTAGCATCTGGTGAAATAATCACTTGTTTAGGCCTTAAAATGAGGAACACATACTCTAAATAATTCAAGATACAAGACAGAATTGAACATCTACAGAGGCTATCATAACACATGTAGCAAACTGGTTGCATAACCTATGAACAACCACCACATCTAGATGTCTATTATTGACCACAAATCCAGTTTTAGTCTCTTCCTGCACCGGTTGTATTTCTCGCGACATTAAAGGATAATCAAGTATTCTAGACGTTTGCTCACCTGGGACTCTAGAGCCCAATATGGTTCCTGTGTTGTCACCAAATCAAGTTGAAAATCCTTACTAATCTTCTTAATCTCAACCACTACCAATCTTGAACATTGTCCATTAATCTGCATTATTTTAATTGCTGTCACATAAAACACTTCAGTTAACTCGGGATCCTCTTCGTTCATTACAATTATTCATTATCAGTCCAAGTTCTTACCAATTCCAATGCTCTTTGATATTCAGGACATCTGACATCCCTTACTGAATGGCAGAAATCCTGCTTACGGCACTTGCAGTTAGCACAGCCTGGCTCCTGATCTTTGTTTGGGCATTCGGGGTATACATGCCCCCCCCCCTGCACAACAATCACAAGGAGGGGAGCTGTGAGTACAATATTCCATTACATGTCCATAACCAAGACATAAAAAGCATTTGGAGACTATAGTAAAGGGTCGATGCCTATGAACTTATTGCCAAGTATAAACGATCCAATGTGGATATAAACTTATATAACCTTAGGGAAAGAGTAATAACCCAATGTACAAAAGCTGTACTTCTAGACTTGGTCGTAAACCTAAAACTTACGTCTTTCTTAATTTCCTCGAACGTGGTCCTGCACTCGTCCAAATTCTTACAGTATAAGTCTTCATTGAAAAGTTGGACTGGAGAAACTAGAGTTTAGAGAAAGGAAGTCAGAGTTCCAAATGATTGAAGCAGCACATGACTTTTACAACAGAGAGATTTTAAGCCAAAGATTGGAAAAGAGGAGATTCCAAATTATGAAGTCTCTGACAGGGAATATCAGAGCTGACATATGCACAAGTATCTTTGAAGTGAAAGGAATCGTACTGCGAATAATTTAGGACAACTGAGATGAGCAGTGCTTGAATCAACTGATAATTGGGATTCAATCAAAAAAATTAAGTGGGGCTTGGCAGACTAAGTGGAAATGGACGTCACTGAGATTAGAACTGAGACATATATTAGTGAGATGATGTTTTTGGGAGGGAACAATCGCATTAAGTTTGTCCTATTATTTTGACTATTCATGATGTATTCCGTTAGTACAGAAAAGGAAAGCAGTGATATATATATATATATATATATATATATATATATATATATATATATATACACACACACACACACACAGATCCTTGATATAACATGGCCTCGACAATGTCCCCTACATACACACTACTCGGTCCTCTCTAGTAGCTACCCAGTAGAGCAGAGATAGCAAGATTATACACCTGCTGATCTAGATGCCTCCTAGAGACTTACCAATAGGTTCAGTTCAATGGACTATCTAGCAGCCGGCCTTGTGAACACTGTTTCAGAGCTGCAACCTCAAAATGTAAGGAATATTGGATCTCATCATGATGCCTATCATAATCTCAAAAGACATCAGTCAAACTGCATAATGCAAGAGACTGGGTGGAGATTTGCTCTGGAGACTAAACATGGGTTTTTCCACTTCGAGCCTCCAAAAAGCAAAATGGTGATATTGACCTGGTTGATAAGAGTCATCTACTATCTAGTACTACCTAGTAACAGAGAGGGAAAGCATTCCTCTGTGTGGCATGCACACAGAGGAATGCAACATTTGCTAAAGTTCACTCATTCTCTGATAACTTTGTCTGATTGTCACAAAATGAGTGGATTTCAACGAAATTCAGTCCACTTGACTCAGAGCCATCACCTGAATTTCAGTTTCATCAGCGTTTTAGACTCCAAGTTACAAACCATGGTTTATAAGTTTATAATACCTTATACAATGCCTGTGACAAGCCTGAAGGACCAAAGCTTTTGAAGGTTATCCCTACTGGCAAAATTCCTGTATAATCACTGACAAAGCCTTATGAGCAGTCCTAGCAACCTGGCTGCTCCTCAGAGAATTTCATATCAGACTGTACAATTACCCCTATATTTCTTTCATTCTCCACCACCTCGAGTGTGTTATGATTGATATGATGTCACATACAAACAAAGGATTCCTGAAGGCAATGAAGTGTGTGGAGTTTAATTTGATTTGATAAGGAAATACTATTATGTTAGTTTTGACTTCATATTTTCTATGTGAAAAGTTTTGGATTTATTGTTCAGTAAAGATAAAAATGTCACAAATTTTTGACAACATCATTTGCAATATCTAAAATAAAATGGCAATGTTTCTAAATTCCTTATTGGATTGTGTTATTTTCTCGGAGTTTGCTGATGACTGAATTCAGTGAGGAAATCAGAAAAAAACATTACCATTTTGCTTAAGATAATGGGACTGACTGAGCTAAATTTTTTTAAGTTTTATCCTGAAATACCAAATTAATCTAATTTAAAACTTATCACATGGAAAAGTGTATTTTCTTAAAATTAAATGAGATCATTTGAAGTTTTTTTTTCTGTAACAGAGCCACACAATTTTGATTTATCAAAGAAAATAAGATTTCCACAATTTCTGAAGAAATATCTGCATGCTCTTTAGCCCAATTTTAATATTGTTGCATTCTGTTAGTCAGAAATAGGCTTCCTTCTAGGACAATGAACCTCAAAGCCCTGTTGGAATGATCGTCTTCTAATAGTAACAAAATCTGCCTTTTCTCTGTGCTCTTCTTTGGGATATTTTAAGGCTGGATGCTGTAGACATTCTCATTCTTCCAGTTCTCTTCTTTTAGCAATAGTGCCAGTTTCAGAAAGCATAGAAGCTACTGCAAAACTATAGACTGATTACATCACAAACAGCAATCTCACAAATAGAAAACCTTTCTTTACTCAAAGCAACAACAATCTTTCTGCAGTTTTAACTGCATGTATTACTTTTGCATCTGGGTATAGATTTAGTTTATGGTGCACCCTTCAAAAGGGCGGCAAGGAGAAGAGGGGGGAAAGCAGTGATTAACAGATTGTGACTCTGCTCACTCACTGCGTTCCCCCTCTTCTCCTCGCCTGGAGGATGGCACAGCAACAAATATGGTGGCTGAAAACAATGGATAAATCCAATAAATTTAAAAATTCAAGTTCCAAAAATACACATTTTTCGGGGTCACAAAATGTCACGTGACATTTGAATAAGTCGGATAGAGCTGAAACGAAAAAAAGGGGGGAAAGGTAATTTAAAAGGAAATTTTGCGAAAGATAAGGAACGGCAAATGAACAATTATTAAAAATAAAACAAACAAAAATGCATGTTTCTCTATGCTATATTTTACAAGCATTAACAATGAGATTGGCTGAAAAGAATAAAAAAAAAAAAAGGCAAAATGTTAATTTTTAAGGAAATTTCCCAATACAAATGGAACAGCAAATCAATAATTTTTATTGTAGATCAACAACAATGTGGCAAATCAAAAAGAAAAATAGAATGAACGGGAAATGGCAATTTTTTAAAAAGAAAGTAACAAAAATGCACGTTATTTGGGGATCGCAATATGTCACGAGACATCACAAAAGTGGAGCTGAAATGAAGAAAAAGAAAAGGAAAAATGGAAATTTTTTAAAAAAATAAGTAACAAAAATTCACACGACATGCAACCACTGATTCTTCTCGCCCGTACATTACTAGACTGTTTCGCGAGCATTAACAACGAGAATTGCTGATGTGAGTGAAAACAAATGCTTTTGTTTCCACATTTTTGGTGGGGGCTGCTGCCCCCTAACCCCACCCCCATAAAATCGGAGCTGAAGTGAAGTAAAAGAAAAGGCGATACGGCAATTTTTTAAAAAAAAATTCGCACCACGTGCAACTCCTGATTCTTCTCGCCCATACATTACTAAATGGGAGATAGGGGATCCTGATTCCCTGCTTTTCTGCCCAAACATTAAAAAACAAGTAATTAGCATATTATTTGTAACAAAAATTAACATCACGTGCAACGCCTGATGACTGGCCAGTTTCACGAGCAATAACACTGAAAATTGCTGATGCCTGTCAACAGAAATGCTAAAAGGACAGAAATCACTCACCTTATCAATCGAATTATGTTTTCTAAATGATCCAGCATTTTCGCACAAATATTTTGCAGAAATAAATCGCTCAGTTGAAGAGACACCTGCACTTAACCAAGGCAAAGCAAAAAGTAAATCATAAGCAATCAAATAATAACTGATAACTCTACGATTTCGCACTGAAAATTGCCGATGCCCGTCAACAGAAATGCTAAAAAGACAGAAACCACTTACCTTATCAATCGAATTATATTTTCTAAAAAACTCAACATTTTCGAACTAATATTTCACAGGAAAAAAAATCACCCAATACAACAGACACCCATCTCAACCAAGGGAAATCAAAAGGTAAGTCATTAGCAATCGAATATGGAAATAGGGGGATTTTTTTTTTTTTTGGGGGGACCTGCTCCCAGACCGCCGTTTCTGTTGGGGGGAACTGCCCCCAGACCCCAATATATGTATTATTGAGCCTTTTCCAAAACCAAACAACTTTTCTTTTTTTGTTTTTAATTACACATCCATAAAATTAAATAATCAGTTAATCAAATGTTAACACCATGTGACATTTCTAACAGCGAAGTTCATAACCTGAACATACGGAAACGTGACACGGGTGACACATACCGCGTGGCACTCGTGCCAGATGTTTCTGTATGTTCAGGAGATCACGTGAAACTGGGCGGAGTCAGCACTCCGTCAATTACTGCCGTGTTGGCGAGTCTAGAGAGGGTGCACCATAAACTAAATCTTAGCCTGCATCTATAACATAAACTTACAGTACAGCCAGATATACCTGCTTTTATAGCTACAAATCGGGAGATGCAATAACTGATGGTGCTGAATCATACGGATGATTGTGTTATAAGTGTCTGACATAAGATGTATATTATTATAACTTTTGGACATAATTTTATTGAAGAATATAGCAAAAATCAACACATCGATGAGGGCAACAAGATTGGTGAGGGGAATGAAAGGATCCTCTAGAGGGTTAAGTTCTGCAAATTGCAGCGGCTGAAGACTAGGCACCTGTGAGGTGATCTGATTGAGGTGTAAAAGGCCTTGAATGGGTTGAGCACACTGAATTCTGATGGGATTCTTCCACTTTCTCAGATTACGAACCTAAGGGGGCATAAATTCAAATTGAGCAACACAATTGTAGAACAGATGTGCAGAAATTTGCCATTAGCCAGCGGGTGGTTAATTGCTGGAACAAACTTCCATCTGTCGTGGAAGTTGATAGGTTAAATAAATTTAAGGAGGAACTGGACAAACATTTAGAGGGAATGGTTGTGTGATTTTTTATTTTTTATTTTTTTTGGCTGATGTTACATGAGCTCATATGCTTGCTTTCTTGCATCACATGCCTCTGTTACTTCCAGTGGCTGAAGTGCTCAATCTTAGATAGCACTTCAGCCAGAAGTTAGATAGCACAATTCTAGTTATCTCTCAGTAGGCACCTGTAATCAGTAATTTAAAACTGCGTTTGATGTATAAACTTATGAATGTCATATTATTAAGCTTAACTGTACTTAATAATGCCAAGTATAGCAAAACTCTGCAAATTTAGAAAGGTACTTCAGAATAATTAAGCAAAAAATTTAGAAATTACGTTTCCGAAAGAAGCTAATTTTATTCTTTCGTTCATTACTAAATACAAATAAAAGTAATATATTGTTTCTTTTCCAAATATATCACATAATTACTTACTCCTATACCCCATCGTGGTCCTTTTGTCACCCAACAGATTTCTGTGTGGCACATCGAGCACTTCAGCCAGTCGCAACCCCATTTTTTCATTAAAACGATATTACATTGAGGGCATTTCATTGCTTCCCCTTCAGTAAGCATATTCTATTAAAAGAAATTAACATAACATTAAAAGATTAAATACAGAATAATGCAGAGCCTTCAAAAGAGCAAATGGAAACAAATTACCATATAAAATTGAACTTAATATTAACATCAAACTTATCGAAATTAGTATAACAGTAGTTGCATTAATGTCTGATTTATATCTACCATAGGCTTCTGTATCACCTGATAATTTTTATGCATCCCATACACAATTCTACTCTAACATGTGTCTCAGTAGTTCATCTGACATCCATTTAAGTCTAAGCCTCGAACGGAATTTATTTGTTGGTATGTCTGACTTATATCTACCATAGGCTTCTGTATCACCTGATAATTTATATGCATCCCATGTTTGTCTCAGTTAATGTCTGATTTATATCTAGCATAGACTTCTGTATCACCTGATAATTTATATGCATCCCATGCACCATTCTACTCTACCATCTGTCTCAGTAGTTCATCTGATATCTATTTAAGTCTAAGCCTTGAATGGAATTTATTTGTTGGTATGAAAAGCCTATACGGATCTTTGATTACTTTCCTGAATACTTCCCATTTAGAATTTTCTGTTGGTAACATTATCAGTTGATCTCACTGCACACAATTTAAAAACTGTCTCAGATTACTGTAGTCACCCTTATGAAAGCAAAAGCCTTTTCCCTTTACCCTCGACAGTTATATCTTTAATTAAATTCCACATTAGTACACTGTGATCACTACCACTGCATGTGGCTTTTAACTGCAGATTCTTAATGCACAAAGGATCGATTGATTTGGTAGTTTTTGGCGCATCGGCTTCTGTGGCCATATTGCACCTCCAAGGTTTTTGCAGTACTTTGATCCAAGCCCGAGGCGGGAATCGAACCCGCGACCTTTGGGTTGCCGGGCAGGTACTTTACCCACTCGGCTAGCCCGGTCGGCCCACAAAGGATCAATGATGATAACCAGCTCAAGAGTATTGCTTCCTCTTGTTGTCTCTCTAACATGCTGCTGTAGAAAAGTCATACAAGAAATCCAAAAAAAAAGTCTTGCTAGCGTGTGAGTGACAAACCCACAAATTCCTAGTCAACATCTGGAAAGTTAAAATTTTCCATTATGAGACATTCTGATTTTCTGGCCCACTATTTCCTTATATAGCTGTTTGGTATAATCATCACAGTCATTAGGCTTATAACACATTCCTGCTCTCAATTTTGTTTTTGAAGTTCTTATATCACACTAAACTGACACAACATTGCTCTCATCATCCAAGTCAACTGGATGCACTGCCTTAGATTTAATATTCTTCTTAACTAAGAGCATAACTCCTCGACTTCTCCTGTCCTGTCCTGTCTGTTCTTCCGGTATACATTTTACTCCCCATATTCAAATTCAGTATCACTTACATCTGAGTGACACCACATCTCTGCTATTCCTACAATGTCTGCATTCAACGACTTAATCACCACTTCAAATTTATTTACAATGCTCCTAGCATTAGTGTACATGCATGTGTTCTTAATCTTAGAACACATGCATGTATACCTTGCTTTCCAGGCTGCTGCATGTATCAATAGTAGCAAAGCAAGAATCACTTTCACCTCTGCCTATGGATCTAGTTAAAACTATCAGTCTGTGTATCCCCTCCCCAAGCTAGTGATTTTCTGAACCACCTATCACTGCTTCAATAGCATCGGCAAATATTCTCGTATCCCTTAGAAGAGATACGAGAATATTTGATCGGATATCCTATGTCAAGGGTATCCCATCCCTGTAAAAATACTCTCTCTCCTGAAAGCACAAACCACACTGAGAAAAATTCTACCCCATGAGCCTTGCACATTCTATCCAAGGCCGAATTGACTGACAAGGCTCTCAACATATAATCCCTCCTATTGAGCTGCAGACACTTTCAAATTCAAACTTAACTCACAACTTTTTGCCAACATTGCCCTTGTTAAGTAAGTCCTCAAGATCTCTTAATATCATTCATTAATGCTAATATGTACAACGATATCACATTTTGTGCCCTTAAGAGATGATATCTACTCTACAACATCATCTACTTTTGCTCCTGGCAGACATACCCTGGTCCTATTCCACCTATCCTTGCACAACATGTTTCTCGTTTCGCTGACAATAGCCACCAACAATAACTAACTCCTGTAGGACCAATACATTCTGCCTTGAAGATTGCCACTGTGTTGTTTGATGCACAAGAGAGTGAGCTTTGCTACTGAGTTGGGCAGCTGAGAGCTCGATGGATCCCCATTTTAATTCCTTTGAGGGCATCTACTCTCCTCTTCAAACTCTCATACACACTCATCATAATGCTGAGTCGGCACCTAATTTCTTCACACTCTCTGCGCACACAAAGTGTGCACAGAGAGTGTGAAGGTGCATTTATTCCACCTAACACACACAGACATCCTCCTTGGCTGGATTATGTCCTGTTCCAGAAAGGTCTGCAAACATTCCACAAGTGCATTTTATTTTAGGCTGCGATGCATTGGAGAATCACCCAATTCGGTTCTTCCCTGAGCCACAGCACATCTGCTGCTTTGTGCCTTTTGCTTTGTTCTAATCTGGGGGCATGCTGAAGAGGCTAGTGGGAGCCAGACGTGTCCAAAGCTGCTAAGTGGACTTTTTTCATTTATTTATTTGAAATTGTTTTAGTATAACTTTTGATTTAAATTTTGTAGGATAAAATTTTTTTGTGACTTTCTGATTAAACTGGTTCATTTATTCTTTACTCATCTTGCAACTGCATAGAAACCAGTCAATTTCTGCCGGCATTGTATCGACAGTAGCATTCGAACGTTCCGCCATTGTTATCGATATAGCAGATATTGTAGTTCCACAAAACTTGTAGCAGTGTAAGCAGTATCAGTAGACAATTATAAATTATAGCACTATTTACGTGATTTAATAATTTAATTTGTCACGTAGATTGCAATGTACAACAGTAATATTCGTAGAGCTTTTAGAATCGATGATTTCGCATAGATAGCTAGCGAGAGAGTTCGAACCATGTGTGTGGCAATCTCTTATACCTAATTAGATTTTACGAACCCCATTTTAAAACTCAATACATATAATGACTATTATCAATACTTAGATTTTACAAGCGTAATTTTTAACTCAATACATATAACGACTTAGATTTTACAAATGTAACGTTTCAAATTACATATAACTTGATAGGAGATACGAAATTCATATAATGTAACTCGGTTGGAGATAAAACTCGATATTGTAATATATATATATATATATATATAGTGTTATAACTGCATTGGGATATAAGTTTAGTGTTATATTTTTAATTGTATTGAATTTGAAATTTTAATTAAAATTGAATCGAAATCATGCCACAGACAAGAGCAGCAAAGCAAAAGGCTCAAGCTAGTGGAAGTGCTATGTATCAGGGGAGAGAACTGAGGGGGGGGGGTTGTCCTCTGAATCACAGCCTTTTGAAATGTACTGCTTGTTTGATGTTTGTGGAGCACTCAGGAATGGGACATAATATTGCCAAGGGGAATGTCACTGTGTGTGCCTGATGTAATAACTGTGAGGAAATCTGGTGCCAACTCGGCATTCTGATAGGCCTATATGAGAGCTTGAAAACTAGGGTAGATGCCCTCGAAGGATTTAAATCGAGTGGCCCATAAAACTCTCAGCTGCCCACATCAATGCCAGAGTTTGCACTTGAACTTCAAACAACAGAGAGGCAACCTCCAAGGCAGAATGCACTATTCCCACAGGAACTAGTTGTTGACAGTGGCTCTATTGTCAGGGAAACGGAGAATATATAGTGCAAAAAGGATAGGTGGAACATGCGTAGTGGAACAAGTAAATACATGGGCTGTGTTAGGGTAATTGTTGTTGTTGTTGTTGTTATTTGGTTTTTAGGAGCATTAGCAACTAAGGCCATATTGCTCCGGAGATATGCGGTGGTCATTCCCTGACCTTTCCGCATCCTCCGTATTTGGTGGGCACGGGCTCGAACCCCGGTCTTATCAAGAAACGTGTGTTACGCCCTGGTGCTCCTGCCCACCTGGCTACGGAGGCACCATTAGGGTAATTAAGAGAAACAGGTGCATGTATACTTGCATGTACACCAATGCTAGGAGTATAGTTAATAAATTTGTTGAGCTTGAAGTGCTAGTCAAGACATCAAGGGCAGATATTGTTGGAATATCAGAGATGTGGTGTCACACAGACATAAGCAGTGCAGAACTGAAATCTGGGGAGTACAATGTGTACAGAAAGGAAAGACAAGACAGGAAAGGAGGAGGGGTTATGCTGTTAGTTACACATAAAACCTAAGGAAGTGCATCCAATTGATGTTGGTGAACAATGCAATGTTGAGTCTGTTTGGTGTGAAAGGAAAGGAAAGGAAAGGAAAAATGAGAGTAGGTGTGTGTTATACATCTAATTAATCTGATGAGTATAAAGAGCAATTGTGCAGAGAAATAGCGTGGGCCAGTAAATCAGAGTGTCTTATAATGGATGACTATAATTTCCCAGAGATTCAGCGGAATTTGTGGGTTGGTGACACACACTAGCAAGGCTTTTGTAGATTTATTGGATGATTGTTTTCTATAGCAGCATGTTCGGGAAGCAACTAGAGGGAGTAATATTCTTGATCTGATTATCAGTAGTGATTCTTCGTGCACAAATAAAGGAACCACTAGGTGGCAGTGATCACATTGTGCTGAAGTGGGATTTACTCAAAGAGGTAACTACCATCAGGGGTAAAGGGAAGGGTTTTTGCTTTCGTAAAGGTGATCTGAGACAGTATTTAATTTCTATACAGTGGAACCAACTGATGATGTTACGAACAGCAAATTCAAAATGGGAAGCATTCAAACAATTAATCTTGGAAGCTACTAGGCTTTTCATACCAACAAAGAAATATTGTTCAAGGTTTAGGCCTAAATGGATACAGCAGCATGTTAGGGAGGCAACTAGCGGGAATAATACTCTTTATCTCATTATCAGTAGTGATTCTACATGCATTAAGAATCTGCAGATAAAGGAACCACTATATGGCAGTGATCACAGTGTGCTTAAATGAGATTTACTGAATGAGGTAACTACATCAGAGGCACAGGGAAGGGTTTTTACATTCGTATAGGTTACTACAGTGGGTGACAGTTTTTAAACTCTATGGGACCAACTGATAATGTTACCAACAGCAAATTCTAAATGGGAAGCATTCAAAGAATTAATCTTGGAAGCTACTAGGCTTTTCATACCAACAAAGAAATACTGTTCAAGGTTTAGGCCTCAATGTAAGTCCTATGAACTAATGAGACATCTGGCACAGAAGAAAAATTTTTGGGATACATATAAATTATCAGGTGACACAGAAGCCTATGATAGATATAAACTGGTGTGTAACAGAGTCAAAAAAGGAGGTTAGGCAGGCAAAGGCAGATTATAACAAATCTTTGGCAAAGGATGCAAAGAAAAACAGCAAACAGTTCTTTACTTATGTAAACTCTAGAAGGAAGTAGATGAATCAGATTGGTCCACTTGATATCGATGGTTCAACTGTTGATGATCCTGCTCAGATAGCTAACGAACTAAATGACTATTTCGCATCTACATTCACACATGAGGAGTTATTCAGGGAGGGAAATGCCCGAAGTGTATTAAACTCTGGCAGTAAGATAGATAATCTTATAATAACTGAGAGTAAAGTGGAGGAGAAATTGTTGAAGATAAACATAAGAAAGGCACCTGGGGTAGATGGAATCTATCCAGTTATATTGAAGGAGTCATCAAAGGAAGAAAGCAAACCATAATTATGAAAGCTTCTTTCGACTCAGGGGAGGTGCCCATGGATTGGAGAAGTGCAAATTTCATCCCAATCCACAAGAAAGATCAAAGGGAGACACAGGTAATTACAGACCTGTTAGTTTAACTTCTGTTGCAGGAAAATTAATGGAGGCACTGTTTAAAGAAGCATTGCAGAATCATCTAGACAAGTCTTCAGTTATAGTAGGACACAGCATGGGTTTGTTAAGGGGAAGACTTGTCTGACCAATTGGATTGAATACTATGATGTAGTCAGAAAGGAACTATTTGCAAAGAATGATTTTGATATCATATACTTGGATCTTAGAAAGGCTTTTGATACTGTTGCACATGGAAGACTGCTGCAAAAACTGGAGCAGTGTGGCATTGGAGGCAAATTGCTGCTATGGGTAAAGGAACGGTTGAGTGGGAGAAGACAGAGAGTGGTAATCAATGGACACTGCTCTTCGTGGACTAATTTTAATAGTGGAGTCCCCAAGGGTTCAGTGTTGGGTCCATTGTTGTTTTCTGTATTCATCAATGATATTGATGATGGTATATATCAGGCTTAATGTCCAAGTTTGCAGATGATACGAAAGTCGGCAGGGTTGTTAATAACAGTACACTGCTGCAACAGGATCTACAAAGGTTGAGCAGATGTGCTGAGAGGTGGCAACTGAAGTTTCACATTGACAAATGTAAAGTACTGCATATGGGAAGCAATAACCCCAAAGTAACGTATCAACTGTGTGGTACTACATTGACTGGGTAGAGAGTGAAAAGGACCTGGGGGTAATTGTTCAGGCAGATATGAAGTTTACTGAAAAGTGCAGACAGTCTGAAAGAGTAGCTCATGGTGTCTTGTCAATGATATACAGGAATTTTTCTAGCAGGGATAAGGAAGTGATTATGCCCTTGTATAAGGCAATGGTCAGACCACACTTTGAGTACTGTATACAGCCACAAATTTAAACAGATACACCAACCGTTTAAAACTGATTTAATAATAAAATAAAATAAAACAATACAAATGACTGTAAAATAATATTTACAAAAATTGATTATTTAAGGATGTATTTAAGGTATTTAAGGATATGTCGCTTAAATTTCATTATTGCTGAGGAAGGAGGCAGACACCTCGGAAAGCTTCAATAGTGTTTTTATCGCTTTTAAATTTATATTTTAATGCATTTTAACTTATTTACTTATTTTATTTTATTTTAGTTTTAAACTAGTTTTTTGTAAATAATCAATTTTTGTAAATATTATTTTACAGTCTTTTGTATTGTTTTATTTTATTTTATTATTAAATCAGTTTTAAACGGTTGGCGTATCTGTTTAAATTTGTGGTATGAATAATCCCAACCTTAGAGGCCTTATTGCAGATACTGTATACAATTCTGGAGGCCTCATTTTAAGAAGGATGTAGAGCGAGTACAGAATGAGTACAGAGGAGGGCAACAAGATTAGTGAATGGAACAAAGGTTTGCTCTTATGAAGAAAGGCTTAAGTTTTGCAAATTACAGTGTCTGGAGAATATGCATTTTCAAGGTGATCTGATTGAGGTGTATAAAACCTTGAATGGTTCGAGCATGCTCAATGCTGATGGGATTCTTTCTCTTGCTCAGAATAATCACCTGAGAGGGAATAAATTCAAATTGAGGTTATTGTTGTTGTTGTTATTATTTGGTTTTTAGGAGCATTAGCAACTAAGGCCATATTGCTCCAGGGTTATGCAGTGGTCATTCCTTGACCTTTCTGCATCCTCCATATTTGGTGGTCATGGACTTGAACCCCAGTCTAATCAAGAAGCGTGTGCTATGCACTGTTGCTCCTGCCCACCTGGCTACGGAGGTGCCTTCAAATTGAGGAAAGACAGTTGTAGGATAGATGTGTGGAAGTTTGCCTTTAGCCAGCGGGCGGGTTGATTCTGGATCAAACTTCCATGTTCTGTGTTGCAAAAGTTGATAGCTTAAACAGATTCAAGGCAGAACTAGACAAACATTTGGAGCAAGTGGATGGGTGAAATGAGAAGGGTGTGTGTGTGTGTGTGTGTGTGTGGGTTTTTTTGGCTGATGCTATATAAGCTTGCTTTCTTGCATCATGTGCCCTTGCTAATACTAATGCCAATGCACTGCAGGGTTGTCTGAACAAGAATTCAGTTATGGTTTGAACACAGCATGTGTTTGTTAAGGGGAAGTCTTGTCTAACCAATTTGATTAGATACCATGATGTGATCACAAAGGAACTGGATGCAAAGAATAATTCTGAAATCATATACTTGGACCTTTGGTAGTTTTTTGTTTCTGCTGCGCATAGAACACTGCAGCACAAATTAGAGTAGTGTGGCATTGGAGGCGGATTGCTATTATGGATAAAGGGATTGTTGAGTGGGAGAAGACAGTAGAGTGGTAAAGAATGGTCACTGCTCTTTGTGGACTAATATTAGTGGAGTCTCCCAGGATTCAGTGTTTATTCAGTGTTACCATGGTTGTTTACTGTATTTATTAATGATAGTGATGATGGAATATCATGCTTAATGTCTAATTTTGCAGACGACATGAAAGTTGACAGGGTTTTTAATGACACTAATTACAGTACCCTACTATAACAGGATCTAGAAAAGTTGAGCAGATGGGCTGAGAGATGGCAACTGAAGTTTAACATTGACAAATGTAAAGTACTACATATAGGTAGCAGTAATCCCAGAGTAACACCAGATCACCTGTGTGGTATTACACTGAGGGTGATAGAGAATGAAAAGGATCTGGGGTTAATTGTGCAGTCAGATATAAAGGTTTCTGAGCAGTGCAGATGGTCTGCAAGGGTAGCTCAGGGTGTCCTGTCAATGATATACAGGAATATTTTCTAGCAGGGAAAAGGATGTGATTATCCCCTTGTATAAGGCAATAGGTTATGTCACACCTTGAATAGTATATACAGTTCTGGAGGCCACAATTTAGGAAGGATGTAGAGCTGCTGGAATGAGTATCGAGAAGGACAACAAGATTAGCGAATGGAGCAAATGGTTGCTCTTACGAAGAAAGGCTTAAGTTTTGCAAATTACAGTGTCCAGAGACTAGGCATCTGCGAGGTGATGTGATTGAAGTGTATAAGGACTTGAATGGTTTCAGCATGCTCAGTGCTGAAGGGATTCTTCCTCTCGCCCAGATTAATCGCCTGAGGGGACATAAATCCAAATTGAGGAAGAAGTTATAGAATATATGTGCGGAAATTTTGCCTTTAGCCAGCGGGTGGTTGATTGCTGGAACAAACTTCCATCTGTCATTGTAGAAGTTGACAGCTTAAATAAATTCAAAGCAAAACTAGACAAACATTTGGAGCGAATAGATGGGTGAAATGGGAAGGATGTTTTTTTTTTTTTTTTTTTTTTTTGGCTAATGCTGTATAAGCTTGCTTTCTTGCATCACATGCCTCTTCTAATGCTAATGGTTTTTGTTTAAATACAATTTAATTGATTTGAGTAGCTAACAAGAGCAAGCAGTAAGTGGGAATAAAATATGGCAACTCCTCCTATTCTGAATTTTTCCCTTGAGTTGGCTACAAGGCCAGTACTAGAAGCTGCAATAATTGCAATTACTTCCTGCCACAATGCACAAAACACCAACTGTGCCAAGAGCAGAATAAGCTCTGTCATTTCTAGCTTATTTTTAATAATAATGGCATGTTGAAACATCATGTGCAAAGTATTATGAAATTCACTGAATTTCTATCTGTAATGTTGCCTTTTTTGTATTTGATAACTGGGTTGCTTTGTATTTGATAACTGGATTGCTCAGCCTGAATCTGTTATAATAATTCTACTGCAATGCAGCATCAGGGATACACAAGGCATTCTGTTGTCTCCATGGGTATGGTGTCAGGAAGAGTATGGTTCCAGTCTTGCCTATGAGTCAGCTAAATCTTATCAAATGTGATATTGTATCTTGGTTTGAAACATTGCTTCAGACCAAGGAATCTCTTGATATCTCTGTGATATCACTGGCATGTTAGGTCAGTCAAATTATGGCCTGATAAGCACTTCTTCAGACCAAGAGATTGACTGTTAATTTATGGTAGTCTGCAGGATGGCATGCAATTTTTAAAAGAAGCATATGATAGCCTTTTTTTGCAGGTAGTTTAGTTATTTAACATTTATGCAATGGTCTTTTCTTAAAGCAGCTTCAATTTGTTAAGTAGCTCTCTGTGACAAAAGTCACATAACATTAGAATATTATGTTATTCACAAAACATTAGAATATCGCTTGATATTCTAATGTTTTGGCTTAATTTCCATCAATTCTGAAGTTAAATGATATTCGAATTGTGTGCTGAGCCCTACTTCCCAAATCAAACCATGAAATCATGATTTAATTGTTAAGCTCTGATACCAGAATGGAAGGATTGCAACAGTAGCAGCAACAATTCACAGTTAGCAGTGTTTACAGGTACCAGCAAAGCAGCCTGATAATAACACTGTGTAGGGGCAGAAAAATTATTGCACAGTTCAAGAAAATAAGTTAGTCTGAGAAAGAGAGTGAAGCCAAGAAGAGGATACAAACACCATCAGC
This sequence comes from Mastigoproctus giganteus, assembly GCF_048544385.1. Classification (NCBI taxonomy): domain Eukaryota; kingdom Metazoa; phylum Arthropoda; class Arachnida; order Uropygi; family Thelyphonidae; genus Mastigoproctus; species Mastigoproctus giganteus. Next base: position 2,000,104 of record NC_143581.1, read on the forward strand.
CATTTCTGCTGGTTAGGTCAATAGTGAATCCCAGAAAAGTCTGTGGGGTACCTTTGTCTAGGTAGTACAAAGTGTAAAGTGTAAAGTGTAAAGTGTTCATTGTCTAATGGCCCAAGGGGTTTCCCCCATCTCCGCGTCTAGGGAGTACAGTAGGCTGCATTGTATGATTTCTAAGTCCAGCGGGAGAGTGCCGGCGAGCACTTGCAGGGCATGGGTGCTCACAGTGCAGCAAGCGCGAGTGATGGATCTATGAATTTGGTCTGTGATACGTCTGTTTACTGCTGTTGTAGTTTTTTGAAACCATGCACCGGATCTGCAGTAGTGAAAAGATCCATGGATAGTGCTATACCAGTAGTGGCTGCTGCAGTTGTATTTCAGGTGCTTCAGTGACTTAGACTGCGTTGTGCCATTTTGTATATGTCTGTACAAGTGTATGTATATACAAGTTCACAGGCCAATTTGCATGTTTCAGGCTTAAAAACCCAGCATAACTCTCACAAACCTTGCTGACTCTGTCTGAGATTACAATCTCAACTAGCCTAACTAATTACAGCCCCAGCTGAAGAGGACTTGAGAAATTCCTCCAGTCAGAGATGGGAATCGAACCCACACCTCTCCAAATGAGTGCTGATACAGGCATCAGAAGGCAGAAACAGTGCACATGCAAGAGCTAGATATCTCACATGTGACAGTATGGAAGGTGATGCACACGATTTTGCAGCTCTACCCATATAAAAACCATTCCAAATAAAAATTGCAAGTGGGTGACTTAAATTCAACAGTCATTTGCTATCAACTTCTTGGCACAAATGGAAATGGCCATGAGAATCCTTTGGTGATATGGACCCAGTTCTAGTTGAATGGATCTAAAAACATTAAAAAATGGAGTCAATATGCAATACAAGAAAACCCCCTTATGTGCACCTAAGATCACTGTATGGTGTTTCACAGATACATCATTATCAGCCCATTGATTTTAAAATAAAATGCATCATACTGGACTTGTAAGATGTTCATCTACTGTCCAATGGTGCTGAAACATGTCAGCAACTGCTGTTATTGCACAAGTTTATCAGTGGAAGAGTAATCAACTGCTTTTCTATAACATGGCAATCTCAATCACCTGATCTCACTCCTTATGATTTTTGGGCAGGACAATATGTAAGAGGGTATCATTCCTGACCTATCAGCTGTGAAGGATAACATCACATAGCATGTGAGAAACATCATTCCCCCCCCCCCCAATTTTTATGCTCTGCAATTGACCTTTATGCTGTTAATCAGTTTGCAGTTTCACCTAGGTCACAGATATAATCATATCTAAGCACATATCAAATATTCACTGGTGAATACGATATTATCACTTGAAGGATGAGATACTATATCATTAATGTCATGCCACATGTTATGTGTCACTAAACATATAAAGGAATAAAGTGATAATGTTACCATGCCAGTATTAATGATGTGACTTTTTCAGTGATGCTTTTTCAAAGTTAATAGTTCACAACAACAATTCTTGTGATTTTTGAGAGTAATTTGGTTTAGCATTAGCATTAGCATTAGTAGAGGCATATGATGCAAGAAAGCAAGCTTATTCAGCATCAGCCAAAAAAAAAAAAAAAAAACCCTCTCCCATTTCACCCCTCCGTTCGTTCGAAATACCTGTCCAGTTGAGCTTTAAATTTGTTTAGGCTATCAACTTCAACAACAAGTGATGGAAGTCGGTTCCACCAACCAACCACCCGCTGGCCAAAGGCAAATTTCCGCACATCTATCCGACATCCATCCTTCCTCAATTTGAATTTATGCCCTCTGAGGTGATTATTCTGAGAAAGATGAAGAATCCCATTGGCATTGAGCATGCTCAAACCATTCAAAGCCTTATACACCTCTATCAGATCACCTCGCCGGTGCCTAGTCTCCAGACTCTGTAATTTGCAAAACTTAAGTCTTTCTTCGTAAGAGCAACCCTTTGTTCCATTTACTAATCTTGTTGCCCTTCTCTGTACCCGTTCCAGCAGCTCTACATCCTTCTTGAAATGAGGCCTCCAGACCTGTATACAGTACTCAAGATGTGGCCTAACCATTGCCTTATACAAGGGAATAATCACCTCCTTATCCCTGCTAGAAAAATTCCTGTATATCATTGACAAGACACCATGAGCTACTCTTGCAGCTCGTCTGCACTGCTCAGAGAACTTCATATCTGCCTGCACAATTACCCCCAGGTCCTTTTCATTCTCCACCACTGTCAGTGTAGTACCGCAGAGTTGATACATTGCTCTGGGGTTACTGTTACCCATATGTAGTACTTTACATTTGTCAATGTTAAACTTCATTTGCCACCTCTCAGCCCATCTGTTCAACCTTTCCAGATCCTGTTGCAGCAGCATAGCGTCAGTAGTGTCCTTAACGACCCTGCCAACCTTTGTATCATCTGCAAACTTAGACATTAAACTTGATATGCCATCATCAATATCATTAATAAACACCGAAAACAACAATGGACCCAACACTGAACCTTGAGGAACTCCACTAATAACATTAGTCCACTTTGAGCAGTGTCCATTGATTACCACTCTTTGTCTTCTGCCACTCAACCATCCCCTTATCCATAGCAGCAATTTGCCTCCAATGCCACACTGCTCCAATTTGTGCAGCAGTCTTCCATGTGCAACAGTATCAAAAGCCTTTCTAAGATCCAAATATATAATATCAAAGTTATTCCCTGCATCCAGTTCTTTTGTGACTACATCATAGTATCCAATCAAATTGGTCAGGCAAGACCTGCCCTTAACAAAACCATGCTGCGTCTGAGCTATAACTGAATTCTTGTCTAGATGATCCTGCAGTGCTTCTTTAACCAGTGCCTCCATTAATTTACCTGGAACAGAAGTTAAACTAACAGGTCTATAATTACTTGTGTCAGCCTTTGATCCTCCTTTGTGAATTGGGGTTACATTTGCACATCTCCAGTCTATGGGTACCTCCCCTGAGTCCAAAGAAGCTCTCATAATTATGGCTAGGGGTTTGCATACTTCCTTTGCTGCCTCCTTTAATATAACTGGATAGATCCCATCCACCCCAGGTGCCTTTTTTATGTTTATCCTCAACAATCTCTCCTCCACTTTCCTCTCAGTTATTACAAAATCATCCAGCTCACTGCCAATATTTACTTGACCTACATCATTCTCCTTCCTGAATAACTCCTCATGCGTGAATGTAGATGCAAAATACTCGTTTAGATTGTTAGCCACCTGAGCAGGATCCTCAACTGTTGAACCATCAATATCCAGTATTCCTCTTCTGCTTTCTCCAAAGAACACACCTTCAAAATGAGACTGGGTTATATTCTTGATCAGAATTATTTTTAAATGATCTTGATCAGACTATAACCTAAATCCCATTATATTATTTTCTATGGAAAAATTGTTTCTGAAACATGCAGTTTCATCCTACATGTTAATCTCCGAAAACTTTTTTATTTTTGTTGCTCAGAGCAAAACTGTAAATACAACTAATGAGCTTTCGGCTGGGAGGCAGCCTTCTTCAGATTGAATACATGAATGGCAGTTGGAATAGAGATGTGCACTGCCAGGATGGTGCGTGAGGCGCGTGGTTAATTGTTTGATGCTTGTGGCTGTGACATATCGTGGTGACGTGGCCAGCGTTTGTCTATGGATAGAATTACTGCCTCTGTGATGGGGTTAACTTGGCAACCACTGTTTCTGTTCAAGGAGGCATCCGAGCATTTTATATTTAACGATTCCAACCAGGTGCGCTTTAGGTAATGGTGGGACCTGTCCACAACCACGACATCGTGGTGTGGGTCGATGTCGTGGCGGTTTGTCCAGACATGCTCGGCGATAGCTGAGTGTTCTATATCTGCCAAGCGGATCGCCCTTTTATGTTCTGAGAGACGTTTCTCGAGTCGACGTCCAGTCTCTCCAAAGTAGCAGCTAGTGCAGTCACGGCAAGAGATGCGGTAGACCAAACCGCTCTGTAGAAGAGTGGGGATGGGTGTTTTTACGTTGGAGATAAGAGAACGCAGTTTCTTGCCTGGGAGCTGGATGCACTTTATCCCATATGATTTTAGAATTCTACCGATCTGTTGTGACAGGTTGGGGTAGTATGGGATAAATGCCCTCGTGGATGACTCGTCCCTGTTGGCGTTGCTGTTGGTCGTCACGTTGTCTTCTTTGTGCACCTTCGGTAGGCCGTAAAACCGTGGAATCTGACACCCGGAGGCACGGAGGTGATTACGGGTTGACTGTGTGATTTTTCCTTGCAATAGGATTCGTCCATCGTCATCCTACCGGCGGACAAAGGCCGTCGTACGGTTGTGATGAACCACGCTGATTACATGGCGAAAGCCTTACTGCTTTTACGAGATACTTCCGTCTACAAACCCTTAGCCGTTAACCCCAACAGAGCTTTGGAACTATGGGAGTCAGAGGTGAATATCCTCATCAACAGCTGGCTGAAACAAGAAAAAATCACACAGTCAACCCGTAATCACCTCCGTGCCTCCGGGTGTCAGATCCCACGGTTTTACGGCCTACCGAAGGTGCACAAAGAAGACACACCACTAAGACCAATTGTATCCTGCTGTGGATCACCGACTTACGAGCTGTCCAAGTTTGTCTCGAGACTTCTTTCTCCTCTAGTTGGCAAGACCACCTACACCGTCTCCAACAGTGTTGAGTTCATAGAAAGGATCCACTCTTTATCCATCTCACAAGATCAGGTCATGGCTTCGTTCGATGTAATATCACTATTTACCTCCATCCCAGTGGAACTTGCCATCTCTTGCGCAAAACAACTCTTGGACAACGATGATACCCTTAGCGACAAAACTAGGCTGACGCCCGATGACATTTCCGCCGCCCTCAGACTGTGCTTAACAGGGGGTGCAATCATGTTTAACGACTCCATCTACCAGCAGATACATGGCACAGCCATGGGTTCCCCTGTCAGCTCTGTCACAGTAAACATCGTGATGGAGGAGTTAGAGGGACGTGCGTTTACACACGCGCCAGATCACATCGCCTTTTGGTGTCGCTATGTAGATGATGTGTTCGTTGTCATCCCTAGAGACTCAGGTCAACGACTCCTAACCCACCTCAACTCACTATCGCCCTTCATAAAGTTTACGATTGAGCTGGAGTCGAACAACTCTATACCATACCTAGATACACTTGTCCGGCGCGAAGGCACATGCTTGAAGACGGCAGTTTATCGCAAACCTATGTGTGCTGGCCAATTTACCAACTTCTGGTCAGCACACATGCGGGGCCACCTCCTCTCCACTGCCCGAACCTTGCTAACTCGCGCCTGGACACACTCCAGCTCCGCAGATGAAAGACGCAAAGAGATCACCAGAGTCAAAGTAGACCTTACGAGGTGTGGCTATCCCATCGACGTCCTTGACAGGTGTGATCTACAGGCACGCGACAACGTGACGACCAACAGCAACGCCAACAGGGACGAGTCATCCACGAGGGCATTTATCCCATACTACCCCAACCTGTCACAACAGATCGGTAGAATTCTAAAATCATATGGGATAAAGTGCATCCAGCTCCCAGGCAAGAAACTGCGTTCTCTTATCTCCAACGTAAAAACACCCATCCCCACTCTTCTACAGAGCGGTTTGGTCTACCGCATCTCTTGCCGTGACTGCACTAGCTGCTACTTTGGAGAGACTGGACGTCGACTCGAGAAACGTCTCTCAGAACATAAAAGGGCGATCCGCTTGGCAGATATAGAACACTCAGCTATCGCCGAGCATGTCTGGACAACCCGCCACGACATCGACCCACACCGCGATGTCGTGGTTAGGTCCCACCATTACCTAAAGCGCACCTGGTTGGAATCGTTAAATATAAAATGCTCGGATGCCTCCTTGAACAGGAACAGTGGTTGCCAAGTTAACCCCATCACAGAGGCAGTAATTCTATCCATAGACAAACGCTGGCCACGTCACCACGATATGTCACAGCCACAAGCATCAAACAATTAACCACACGCCTCACGCACCATCCTGGCAGTGCACATCTCTATTCCAACTGCCATTCATGTATTCAATCTGAAGAAGGCTGCCTCCCAGCCGAAAGCTCATTAGTTGTATTTACAGTTTTGCTCTGAGCAACAAAAATAAAAAAGTTTTCGTAATGAATCCAGAGCACGTAGCCCTTTTTTACTATGTTAATCTCCAGGAACACATTAATCATGTAATTCAAGGACATCTGAATCTGACAGGAAATTTGATTGTCATAGTTTCAGTACGGCTTGTATAATGTATTTAGGAAGGATAGGGTAGATAGAAAGGTTGGTGGGGTTATGCTTCTTATCCGAAGCAGACTGAGTGTGACGATAGCTTTCCCGGATTCAGACATTTCACATGCTAGTATAGAGTCCGTATGGTGTGTGATAGTTGGAAACAAAGGTATAATGCGAGTAGGAGTAATCTACAGACCAGGTAATTGTGCAGATTATGAAAAAAGCCTCTACATGCAAATGGAATGGGCAAGTAAGCATCAATGTCTTATTATGGGTGATTTCAATTTGCCTCTAATTGATTAGAGTAAATGGGAAGGAAACTCGACATGGGGAACAAAATTTTTAAATCAACTAGATGACTGTTATTTGTATCAACATGTCAGGGAAAGTACTAGAGAAAAGAATATCCTAGACCGCATCATCACCCATGAATCAGATTACATAACAGGGCTGACAGTAGAGGAACCAGTAGCAGGAAGTGATCACGGAGTTCTACGGTGGATGATGACGAGAGAGGTAGCAGCAGTAAAAGGCAAAGGAATGGGTTTTAATTTCAGAAAAGGAAATTACGATGCCTTAAGGTACTACATGGCCTCTATTAATTGGGTAGATATCGTGCAGATACCAGTTAGTTTAACTTCTGTTCCAGGTAAAATAATGGAGTCACTGGTTAAAGATGCATTGCAGGATCATCTAGACAAGACTGCAGCAATAATTCAGACACAGCATGGGTTTGTTAAGGGAAAGTCTTGTCTGACAAATTTGATTGGTTATTATGATGTGGTCACAAAGGAACTGGATGCAAAAAATAATTTTGATATCATATACTTGGATTTCAGGAAAGCTTTTGACACTGTTGCGCATGGAAGACTACTGTACAAATTGGAGCAGAATGGTATTAAGGGTAAGTTGCTACAATGGATAAAAGGATGGTTAAGTGGGAGAAGACAGAGGGTGGTAATCAATGGGTGCTGCTCTTCGTGGACTAATGTTATTAGTGGAGTCCCACAGGGTTCGGTGTTGGGTCCACTGTTGTTTTGTATATTTATCAATGATATTGATGAAGGTATATCAAGCTTAATGTCGAAGTTTGCAGATGACACGAAGGTTGGCAGGGTTGTTAATGACAGTCATGGCAGTGTGCTACTGCAACAGGATCTAGATAATTTGGGCAGATGGGCTAAGAAGTGGCAACTGAAGTTTAACCTTGACAAATGCAAAGTACTGCATATGGGTAGAAGTAACCCCAGAGAAACGTACCAACTGAGTGGTACTACACTTAAGGTGGTAGAAAATGAAAAAGACCTGGGAATAATTGTGCAGTCAGATATGAAGTTTTCTGAGCAATGCAGACAGGCTGCTAGGGCAGGTCACGGGGTTTTGTCAATGATATATAGGAATTTTGCTAGCAGGTAAAAGGAGGTGATTGTCCCTCTGTATAAGGCAATGGTCAGGCCATGCCTTGAGTACTGCGTACAGGTCTGGAGGCCTCATTTTAGGAAGGATGTAGATTTGCTTGAGCGTGTACAGAGAAGAGCAACACGATTGGTGAGGGGAATGAAGGGATCCTCTTACCAAGAGAGGCTTAAGTTCTGCAAATTGCAGTGGCTGGAGACTAGGCACCTGCGCGGTGATCTGATTGAGGTCTATAAGGCCTTGAATGGGTTGAGCACGCTGAATTCTGATGGGATCCTCCCACTTGTTCAGAATACGAACCTACGGGGACATAAGTTCAAATTAAGAAAGGATAGATGTAGAATAGATGTGCGGAAATTTGCCTTTAGCCAGCGGGTGGTTAATTGATGGAACAAACTTCCATCTGTCGTTGTGGAAGTTGATAGGTTAAATAAATTTAAGGAGGAACTGGACAGGCATTTGGAGGGAATGGTGTGATTTTTTTTTTTTTTTTTTTTTTTTGGCTGATGCTGCATAAGCTCCTACACTTGCTTTCTTGCATCAAGTGCCACTACTACTACTACTACTACTAACTGTGGTGCACTTTTAAAACATTAATCACAGATGCCTTGAATGCGTATATACCATTAAAAAAATACTCCACGAGGAGGGTTCCAAGTTTGATGAATAGTGAAGTTGCCACATTACTTGAGCAGGAAAACGTAGCATGGAAAGGTTACAGAGCAATAAAAAGTACTGAAGCCTATAACAGCTACAAGGTGATCTGTAATAGAGCAACAGAAAAGGTTTGACAGGCAAAGACAGTTTATGAGAAATCACTAGCAAACAGAGCAAAGGGGGGGGGGATAAGAAATTCTTCACTTATATAAATGCCAAGAAGAGCAGGACAAACCAGATCAAACCTTTACGTAAGGGAAAGGGGATAGTATTAAATACACCAGCTGCCGTTGCAGATGAACTCAACAATTATTTTGCATCGATATTTACAAATGAAAAACCTTTTGTGGCAATGGAAAATTGTGGGAGCAAAGTTAAAAAATATGTAATTAATGATATTGAAATTTCGCAAGATTATTTAATGAAAAAACTTTCGAGCCTACAGACCAGTAAGGCTCCTGGAGTTGATGGAATATACTCTATAATCTTAAGGGAGGTGGCAAGTGATTTGATTGAACCATTGAGGCTAATTATGCAAGCATCACTAGACTCTGGGGAGATTCCCTTGGATTGGAAAAATGCAAATGTATCTCCCATACATAAGGGTGGCTCTAAAAGTGAAGTTGGAAATTATTGACCTGTCAGTCTGACATCAGTAGTAAGGAAAATCATGGAGGCAATGATCAAGGGTGGAATTCGGGATCATTTGGATCGAATTGAAATTCTCAAGGATACTCAGCATGGTTTTGTAAAGGGAAAATCATGTTTAACAAATCTGGTTCGCTATTTTGAAAGGGTCACTCACGAGCTGGATTTAGGGAATAATTTTGACATTGTTTATTTAGATTTCAGCAAAGCTTTTGACTCAGTCCCACATGAGCAGTTGCTTTATAAGCTGGAACAGGTTGGAATCACTGGGAAACTCCTTAGATGGATAGAAGGATGGCTTCAGGGCAGGAGGTAGAAGGTTGTGATAAATGGCTATTCCTCAGATTGGGTTGATGTAAGAAGTGGGGTTCCCCAAGGAGCAGTATTAGGACCACTGTTGTTTTTAATTTTCATAAACGACATTGATGAAGGGATAGAGGGCGCGATGTCTAAATTTGCAGATGATGTTAAAATTGGTAGAGTAGTTAATGATCACTGTCAAGCTGAGCTTCTTCAGAGAGACCTAGATAGACTTCAGGAATGATCAGAAAAATGGCAGCTATGCTTTAATCCAACAAAGTGGAGTAAGGTATTACACCTGGGAAACAGTAATACCAAAATAACCTATTCACTTGGTGGAGTTCAACTAAACCCAGTACTGGAGGAAAGGGACTTGGGTGTTACGATACGGTCAGACATGAAGTTCTCTGAGCATTGTAGACAAGCTGCAAGGAAGGCCCATGGTGTCCTATCGATGATCAATTGAACTTTTTGCAAGTAGAGATAGGGACATGATAATCCCATTATATAAGGCTTATGTTAGACCACACTTGGAATACTGTGTTCAAGTATGGAGACTGCACCTAAAGAAAGATATCGAGCTTCTTGAAAGGGTGCAAAGATGGGTAACTCGGCTGGTGAGATTGGCAAAAGGGCGTCCTTATGAAGAAAGACTTCGAATATGTGGGTTGCAGAGTTTCGAAACTAGACATCTTAGAGGAGATTTGATTTGAGGTGTTTAAGGCTATAAGAGGCATCAGTAAAATGAATGAGGGCGAAATTTTCAAGATTATAAATGATGCTAGAACTAGGGCATATAAATTCAAGTTACAGGGAGAAATGTTTAGATTGGACTGCAGGAAGTTTTATTTTATTTATTTTTTTTATCGTTGTTTTGTTCGAATTTTTTTTTTTTTTTTTCCTTGGCTGGTGCAGCATAAGCCATAGGCTTTCTTGCACCATTTGGCCATTACTAATACTAATACTAATATATATATATATATATATATATATATATATATATATATCCAAATTATATAAGTTAACGTAATGCAAGTACCTCATCGTTTGAAAATTGATGTAACCATTCTCCAACCGTACCTCCAGCATACATGAAAAAATATGCAAAGTTACATAAAAATATATCAAATATTAGATAAATAACATAATAAGCCCAACATGGGAACCCATTTTGTAGGAGACTTTGTCGAGGGCTAAACCCCTCCAAAATAAAAACCCAAGCTAGACTGAGCCATCGGTTTCTGTTATCATCTGCCTGTATACCAATTCCAATATCCATAATAATGGATAATACAATTAATTTAGCATTAGGTTATAGTAAATACTATAAATCAGTATAAATCTGGCTGACCAAAATGTGGGTTATGTCTAATCATAATTTGTACGAATACAGACTGGATGATATTTAGCCCGACCGATCGCTACAAAATTATTAGCACAACTGAGAAATATTAATAATTGTTGAAAAATATGCAGAAAAATTTGTTGAACAATATGCAAAAATATTTGCAGAAATAAGCTAATAAAGCTAACTAAAGGCGAACGGAAGTCAGAGTAGTTAAAGCAATAGTATCTCACTCCCCCTCGAATTACTCTAATAGTTCGTGAGATATGAAAAATTAAGGCAAGAGGATAGATAAAAGTAAAACAGAAAAGGAAAAGCATTTTATCAATATTACATCGGATTTAACCGGGAGTGTAAAATCCCGACCCTAATAGTAGGGATCCTGGTTAATAGTAAGAGCTGGTAAAAATATATAAAAAGCATGCCAAAAGCAACAGAAAAAGGAAAAGAAGAAACGGAATGGCTAGTTCCTAAGATAATTTACTATAGTTTACTATAAAACCAAACATCAAACATTATATAGTGGCAAACATTATGTGAGGTTTAAAACAAAGGAAAGAATGCCATTAAACAACAATGGCGGGAATACCTTATATTCATTACCGTAGCCCAGGGCGGGAAAAACTAAACGCCAGCAGCAAACGCACAGGACGTTTATAACTGCCGCGTATTCTACGCCACCTAAGATATGTCCAATAATAGCCAAGTATAGGATGAACATAAGTATAAAAGCGCCCTCTATCGTAAAGAAAACAAAACCAATATTTCTCAGATGTCGAAGAGAAATCTTAGTAAAAATGAATTAATTCCTACTGTAGAAACACATATAGGTACCACTTTTCTAAGGCGTAAGCTATATATAGCGTGTTTATACAGCAGTACCTAGTATGTACATGTTTATACAAAGGCTAATTAGTAAATAACTCGCTCCAAAGATCCTGATAAATACAACAGATAATAATTGTTTTAAAAAACAGAGAAATTATACCAGAGAATTTATACCAGATGATAAATCTTTTAAACAGAGAATATTTCAATATATATTATTATGCCTGATAACTTCCATAGTATCCAATTGGTTTATATCTTCGTGGTATTGATTTAGTGCTATCGACAAAGCAGTACTCATATGTTTCATAATGAAATTTTGTGGGAAACCGTTATCTAATAAATTATGTTTAAGATCCATCAGTGCATCTATAACATCACTTTTATTATTACAGATGTATAATCTTCTGATAACTTGCGTCACTATTATATTTTTAAGGATACGTATAGAAATATTAGTACCCCAACTGGTTAGAGGTTTATAGTTTTGAAATTAAATTCTTTGCGTTTGTCAAAAATCTTGGTAGCTAGGTTGTTATTCTTATTATGAATGTCTATATCTAGATATGTAGCTTTACCCGAGTCACTCTTGTTAGTGACTTCTAGCACCAATTCCTGCGGGTAGTGTTTAACTGCTTCAGTATGAAAGTCATTATAGTTGAATACAATTAAGTCATCTATATATCTGAACATATTGATATCTTTAGTGAAGTTATTTTCAAAATGGTGTAGATATAGATTAGCCATAAGACATGAGCTACTTGCCCCCATAGCTATGCCAGTATGCTGTACGAAAATATTGCTACCATTATAAATGTAGCTGTTGGAAATACATAGGTTAAGTAGGTTATCCCAGTAATTACGTTGGCAGGGTAAAAAGTCGCTATATTCTGTGAAATAATTATTTAAAACCAATTTTAAACTATCATGCGGGATGCTAGTGAATAAGTTTTTGAAATCATATGTATTTATGTGTTTGATATTATGCTTATTATTCTTTATAAAGGTTAAAATGGGTCTATTATTATTAATAATCCTAGTGAAAGTACTGAATACATGGGACGAACCTAATATAAATATAAAACGCATACATGATATAACATTTGGACTAAAGCATAGCAAGCTTAAAGACTTAGAAAAAATTAACTTGACATATGTGCACCGTAACCAGCATCTAGACCACTTACTCACGGATATCTTTAAATATCGGCTAGGTAATAAACAGGTTATTGAAAACATATATATTAATATTAAATTCAGCAACATTATATTTGACAACTTACTGTTCAAGGATATCTTAAATAAACATATTAAGGATTTTCCACTCAAAAATATGAATATAGTTACAAGGTTCAGTTACATTAAACCGTTTGGACTTACGGCTTGTAACTATAAACAGCTATGTTAGACCAACCCACCGATTGGTCTAACATAGTGTATTACCTTGTAATTACCTTGTAATTAATTTTAATTATATCTTGATTTATTTATCTATTTAATTGTTAATTGTAACTTATATATATCTTACACTTTAACACAACTGACTTAAGTACATGATGCACCTACTCTCGGACATTCGTTCAGGGTCCTAACTATAGGAACGGGTTTGCAACCCCGAACTACCCTAGCCCAACTTCATATCCCTAATTTAATCATCTTTTTGCTTTACTAAATTCTACATTTTATGCTCTGTAAGCGATTAGTGTAACGAAAGCAATATCAGAGTACTATTTTTCTTACTATACCCAATCATAATTTTTCGCCTTAACAAAGTTTAGCTACTCTACTGCTACTTTGTAAGCTATTATATTTCTTTGCTATCCCGGGTGTTTGAGTATCATGTACTTAACTTTAACCTAGCATAGCTCCACCGCTTACGTAAATTACAAAATATACATACACCAAAATTCGTCTAACGTTAGGTGCCGCTAGCGTTTCTTCACATATATACACGGGTTAGCCTCCGGCTCTTTCTTTTTTGTCGACCGGTCAAGTAGCGGTAAGTTATTGTCATTCTTGTCATTCGGACACTCGCTTCCTTTGTCTTCTCTTTTTGGCGGGCTACTTACTTCTGTAAGGTCATCCATGTTCTGTATGTTATACTTTGGCATAATATTTTTGCTTAACTTGTATTTTATTTATTCAAAATTTATATTCTAAATTATTTTTTACCACGTGTCCGCGTACACGTGTTTTTTGACATACAGAACATGTCAGAAACAGAAGTAAGAGTATTGCTGTTCTTTTTCATAATTTAGGTGGATGACCTCTGAAGAAGACACAGAAATTATGAAAGATACTGCAATGCTATTTCTACTTTGGTCGTTCTTTTCAAAATTCTGCTATTTCTACCTTGGTCGTTCTTTTCAAATTTTGCATTTTTTCAAAATTCGCACTTTGTTTATAACGTTACACCTTTCTTTTCCGTTCTTCCCCCTTTATTCAACATACATCGCTCCCAGGGTACACGGTATTTTCATTATTAGCATAAGTTAAATTAAAGATTTACACATAACATTAAAAATAATTTTCTATATACATTATGGTTGTAGGGTACCTTTGCTCTTGCAGTGTCCCTGATCCATAATTCATATTATCGATATTTCATTTTATCTCTATTCAAATTCAAATCCATTTTCTTTCTTTACTTAATTTTAATTTTTTATTCATAATTATATATATATATATATATATATATATATATATATCCCACATTTTGTACTGGAATACAACTCAATTACATATGTTGAAATACTGCTCAATTACATATGCTGAAACACAACTCAATCACATATGCTAAACTATGCACATGTTTTTTTAACGAAGATTTAAAAATATGTTCTAAAGCTAATATATATTACTCACATCTAGATATTCTTTTGTTCTCTTTGCTTCTTCACTTTTATCACATCTAAATGATAAGTCATCTTGGTACTGTCGGCAATTTTGTCCTTCATGAACAGCTTGGCAGGTCACACAATTAATGTGATAACAAACAGGGCATTTGAAGATATTTACATTATCTTCATAGAGGCACCATCCTGGACAGTCAGGAGTCTTACAATGAAAACTATTCTGTGCTTGGCTTTCAGCTACTGCCATACTTTTCTGAAGATACCGTTCAAATATTTCTGGTGTGACAAGCTGAAAACAAAACAGTTCAAATATTTATGTTCAAAACAGCTCAGATATATAGCATCTAAATATTTGTGATGTGACAAGCTGAAAATAGAACTGCATTTCTTGTGTGAAAGGCTTAAGTGGAAATTTATTGTAAAATTAAAATTAAGCACTTCTCTACATTACTGAGTAAAATGTATTGTTTACTAGTTCTAAGTAATAATTACAAGAGTCAAAATTAACTCAATAAGATGGAATTGCAATTCCATCTTTATTTATTTTAACTTACTTTTAAACTTCATTTCCACTTCAATACCATGTAACTAAGCAGATAAATTGAGGTGAATACTGTCAATTAAGCTCTTATTGCTATTATTATCATCATCAAATTTTTAATGGTGGCAGGTATACCCAATTTTAGTTCACTTACCCTTGATTGTTACCCATTTCCCTGATAATAAAGTCTTCTAATACTAAACCACAACAATATGCACTGGACTATTGTGTTATGAGCCTAAATCAGGAGTATTACTTGGCAGGACACTAGATATTTCAATCCCTGACTAAACCAGTTTGTGTATTGATAATCATTTGTCATCAAAGAAACAGGCAATCACTCATTTCTGCAGCAACTTATCAACTAGTAATGCACCAAGTTTTAATCTGAGATTAAAACAAAGAAACAAATGAAAACAACTAAACCTCTCTCTCTCTAATCATATACAATCTACTAATTCTAAATGAAAAGTAAGTCATACTATCAGTTATTGGTTTCCTCAATTTTAGCATCTTATTTTTCATCTAACTCTGATAATGATGGTAAATCTGGATAAATCTCCTTCTCTTCTATACCGCTTTCAATCAATGCCTGCCTGTGTTTTCTCAAATAGATTCAAAGAATTCTGAAAATGCTTGATAACCACAGTCTCTAGATCCTGATGCCATTTCCTAACTTGTCCTTAAAACCTGTGCTCCAGGGTTAATTCAGTTTTGTGTAGAATTTCAATACAACAACCTTCCTCTCCCCCTTCCCTTTTGCATGGAAATTTGATCATACTAGCCAATTCCCACACATTGCAGCAAATGACTCCTAGCATCCAATTAAACTTATCTTAACTTTGTCCAAAATAAGGAAAAATCCACAAACAGCTACCTCTTACACTGTTTTCAAACCTTTCATCTGATTATATTTGGAAATAAGATCTTCCAAGCATGTTTCCATCTTATGAGTTCCATTTTATTTTCCCAATTAGGTAGGCCACTTTTCTCCCTAATTGTTTGTTGTAGGATAAATATTTCTCTCACTCTCTTTCCCCTCCCCCACCAAAATCAGCAAAAACTTTTTAATATATTCACCATCAGTTTTGTATATCATAATCTCCAGATAATTCTATGAAAAATTAGTTAACTTCAATCCTTCCAAACCCAGGTGTGTCTTATTTTTTTGCAATAGGTTTCCTGTTCCCATGCTCAGATTTGTAGATAAGATCACAAATCTTTACTTGGGATGATCCTGACTTCTAACCTGGCTCAGTATAAAAATATCACAAATATTACTTCATTTTCAAAAAAAAAAAAAAAAGTTCTTCTCTTTCTTTAACTATTACTTTCCATCTAAACATTGTTGGCTAACAAAATTTACAGATCCACCCTATATGAAATACACTTCCCACATTTGTTTAATTTTTTTTTTTGGCTGGTTCAGCAAAAGCTTGAGACCATATATATACAGCCATATACAAACACTAAACCATAAATTCCTAACTCTATACAAAAACAGATCAGTCAGATTAATTAATGATCACAAACTTCTTACAGTTTGCAGAAATTTCCAGTTCTGCTGCAATCCTTCTTACAAATATTTCTATAGGTACTGTTCTCAATTAGCACTATTAATTCCATCTTCTTCCTCTAAACCAGTCCAAACACATCCATCAACTAGTCAATATATATTCACAATTCAACTTCAAATTCACCAAGCTTTTCGATTCCTTTCATTACAAGAGCCTTACACCTTATGCATTTCCTAAAAATTATAATCTATAAAACTTGACATCCAATGTCAATTCTGTTTTGTCATCACTGTTGATTCTGCCTTCTAGTACCAGCACATGCAGACATGGTACTAGAGTTGTACATGTTACAATTGATACCTTTCACGTTTGGTATCACAAAATAAATAAATAAATAAAAATAACACAAAAGACTTAGCATTAGTAGAGACCAAAAAAAAAAAAAAAAAAAAGAGCTCCCATTTCACCCCTCTGTTCGTTCCAAATACCTATCCAGCTCAGCCTTAAATTTATTTAGGCTATCAACTTCCACAACAAAAGATGGAAATCTGTTCCACCAATCAACTACCTGCTGGCTAAACGCAAACTTTCGCACATCTATCCTATGACTGTCTTTCCTCAATTTGAATTTATGCCCTCTCAGGTGATTATTCTGACCAAAGAATGAATCCCATCAGCATTAAGCATGCTCAAACCATTCAAGGCTTTACACACCTCGATCAGATCACCTCACAGGTGCCTAGTCTCCAGACACTGTAATCTGCAAAAATTAAGCCTTTCTTTGTAAGAGCAACCCTTCGTTCCATTCACTAATCTTGTTGCCCTTCTCTGTACACGTTCCAACAGCAAAACAACCTTCTTAAAATGAGGCTTCCCAGACCTGTATACAATACTCAAGGTGTGGCCTGACCATTGCCTTATACAAGGGGATAATCACTTCCTTATCCATGCTAGAAAAATTCCTATATCATTGACAAGACACCAAAAGCTACTCTTGCAGACCATCTGCACTGCTCAGAAAACTTCATATCTACTCTTGCAGTAGATATGAAGCTACTCTTGCAGACCATCTGCACTGCTCAGAAAACTTCATATCTGCCGGCACAATTAGCCCCAGATCCTTTTCTCTCTACGACTGTCAATGTAGTACAACAGAGTTGATACATAACTTTACTTTTACTGCTTCCCATATGTTTTACATATGTCAAATTTAAACTTCATTTGCCACCTCTCAGCTCATCTAAACGTTTCTAGATCCTGTTGCAGCAGCATACTGTCATTAGTGTCCTTAACAACCCTGCCAACCTTCGTATCATCTGCAAACTTGAACATTAAGCCTGATATACCATCATCAATATCATTTATAAATACAGAAAACAATAATGGATCCAACACTGAACCCTGAGGGACACCACTAATAACATTAGTCCACAAAGAGCAGTGTCCATTGATTACCACTCTCTGTCTTCTCCCACTCAACCATCCCTTTATTAATAGCAGCAATTTGCCTCCAATGCCACACTGCTCCAATTTGTGTAGCAGTCTTCCATGTGCAACAGTATCAAAGGCCTTTCTAAGATCCAAATATATGATATCAAAGTTGTTCTTTGCATCCAGTCACTTTGTGACTACATCACAGTATCCAATCAAATTAGTAAGACAAGACTTCCCCTTAACAAACCCATGCTGTGTCAGAGCATTAACTGAAGTCTTGTCTACATGATCCTGCAATGCTTCTTCAACCAGTGCCTCCATTAATTTCCCTGGAACAGAAGTTAAACTAACAGGTGTGCCTGTTACACACCTGTCTCCCTTTGATTCTCCTTTGTGAATTGGGGTCACATTTGCACATCTCCAGTCCATGGGCACCTTCCCTGAGTCCAAGGAAGCGCTGATAATTATGGCTAAGGGTTTGCTTACTTCCTTTGCTGCCTCCTTTAATATAACTGGATAGATCCCATCCACCACAGGTGCCTTTCTTGTGTTTATCTTCAACAGTTTCTCCTCCACTTTACTCTCAGTTATTACAAGATTATCTAGCTTACTGCCAGAGTTGAATACACCTCTGGCATTCCCCTCCCTGAATAACTCCTCATGTGTGAATGTCTTGTCAATGATATACAGGAATTTTTAGACCAGGGATAAGGAGGTGATTATCCCTGTATAAGGTCTGGAGGCCTCATTTCAAGAAGGATGTAGAGCTGTAGGAACGAGTACAGAGAGGGGCAATGAGATTAGTGAATAGAACAAAGCATTGCTGTTACAAAAAAAGGCTTCAATTTTGCAAATTACAGTCTGGAGACTAGGCACCTGCAAGGTAATCTGAATGAGGTGTATAAAGCCTTGAATGGTTTGAGGATGTTCAATGATGATGGGATTCTCTCTTTCTCATAATAATCACCTGAGAGGGCAGAAATTCAAAATGAGGAAAGACAGATGTAGGATAGATGTGCAGAAGTTTGCCTTTAGCCATCAGGTAGTTGGTTGGTGGAACAGAGTTCCATCCTTTGTTGTGGAAGTTGATAGACTAAATAAATTTAAGGCTGAGCTGGACGTATTTAGAACCAACGGATGGGTGAAATGGCAGCGGTTCTTTTTTTTTGGCTGATGCTGAATAAGCTTGCTTTCTTGTATCATATGCCTCAACTAATGCTAACTCCTCATGTGTGAATCTAGATGCAAAATACTCATTTAGTTTGTTAGCCACCTGAGCAGGATCATCAACAGTTGAACTACTGATATCAAGTGGACCTAACTGATTCATTCCCCTTGCTTCTAGAGTTTACATAAGTAAAGAACTCTTTCCTGTTCTCCTTTATAACTTGGTTACAAACCTTATATCTATCATAGGCTTCTGGGTCACATGCATTTTTCTTCTCTGTCACATGTCTAATTAGTTCATCTAGCATCCATTTAGGCCTAAATCTTGAACAATATTTCTTTGTTGGTATGAAAAGCCTAGTATCTTCCAAGATTAATTCTTTGAATGCTTCCCATTTTGAATTTGCTGTTGGTAACATCATCAGTTGGTCCCACCGTATAGAATTTAAATACTGTCCCAGAACACCTTAGTCACCTTTACGAAAGCAAAAACCCTTCCCTTTACCCTTGATGGTAGTTACTTCTTTGAGTAAATCCCACTTTAGCACTCTGTGATCACTGCCACCTAGTGGTTCCTTTATCTGCAGATTCTTGATGCATGAAGAATCACTACTGATAATCAGATCAAGAGTATTACTGCCTCTAGCATTAGTAGAGGCATATAATGCAATAATACAAGCTTATGCAGCATCAGCCAAAAAAAAAAAAAAAAAAAAAAAAAAACCATTTCCCCTCCGTTCATTTGAAATACCAATCCAGCTGAGCCTTAAATTTATTTAGGCTATCAACTTCCAAAACAAGGGATGGAAGTCTGTTCCACCAACCAACTACCCGCTGACTAAAGGCAAATTTCCGCACATCTATCCTATATCTGTCTTTCGTCAATTTGAATTTATGCCCTCTCAGGTGATTATTCTGAGCAAGAGGAAGGGTCCCATCGGCATTGAGCATGCTCAAACCATTCAAGGCTTTATACACCTCTATCAGTTCACCTCGCCGATGCCTAGTCTCCAGACACTGTAATTTGCAAAACTTAAGCCTTTCTTCGTAAGAGCAACCCTTTGTTCCATTCACTAAAATTGTTGCCCTTCTCTGTACTCGTTTCAGTACCTCTACATCCTTCTTAAATGAGGCCTCCAGACCTGTATACAGTACTCAAGGTGTGGCCTGAACATTGCCTTATACAAGGGAATAATCACCTCCTTATTCCTGCTAGAAAATAACTCCTCATGGGTGAATGTAGATGCAAAATACTCAAATAGTTTGTTAGCCACCTGAGCAGGATCATCAACAGTTGAACCATTGATATCAAGTGGACTAATCTGATTTATTCCTTTTCTTGTACAGTTTACATAGGTAAAGAACTCTTTGCTGTTTTTCTTTGCATCCTTTTCCAAGGATTTCTCATAATCTGCCTTTGCCTGCCTGATCTCCTTCGTCACTTGGTTACAGACCAGCTTATATCTATCATAGGCTTCCATGTCACCCATTAATTTATATGTATCCCGTGCATTTTTCTTCTCTGCCACCCATTTAGGCCTAAATCTTGAACAATATTTCTTATTTGGTATGTAAAGCCTAGTAGCTTCCAAGATTAATTCTTTGAATGCTTTCCATTTTGAATTTGCTGTTGGTAACCTCATCAGTTGGTCCCACCGTAGAGAATTTAAATACTGTCTCAGACCTCCGTAGTCACCACAAGAGCAAAACCCCTTACCTTTACCTGTGATGGTAGTTACCTTTTTGAGTATATTCCACTTGAGCACACTGTGATCACTGTCACCTAGTGGTTCCTTTAACTGCAGATTCTTAATGCACGAAGAGTCACTACTGATAATCAGATCAAGAGTATTACTCCTTCTAGTTGCCTGCCGAATGCTGATGTAGAAAACAATCACCCAATAAATCCACAAAAGCCTTACTAGTGTGTGAGTGTCCAATCTACAAATTCCAGTCAATATCCGGGAAATTAAAATCCCCCATTATAAGACACTCTGATTTACTGACCCTTTACTTCCCGGAACAGTTTTTCATTATACTCATCAGAGTCATTAGGCCTATAACACACTCCTACTCTCAATTTTGATTTCCCAGTGCTCATGTCACACCAAACTGACTCGACACTGCATTGTCCACCAACATCAATTGGATGCACTTCCTTAGATTTTATGTGTTTCTTAACTAACAGCATAACCCCTCCTCCCTTGCTATACATATTGTACTCCCCAAATTTCTACTCTGCACTGCCTATATCTGTGTGACACCACGTCTCTGATATCCAAACCTATCTGCCTTTGATGTCTTCACTAGCTGTTCAAGCTCATCAAATTTATTAACTATACTCCTAGCATTGTTGTACATGCAAGTGTACATGCACCTGTTCCTATTCTTAGTTACCCTAACACAACCCATGTGTTTACTTGTTCCTCTATGACTCCCAGCTGTTTGTTATGTTTGTTATTTGGTTTTTAGGAGCATTAGCAACTAAGGCCATATTGCTCCGGGGATATACAGTGGTCATTCCCTTACCTTTCCGCATCCTCCCTATTTGGTCGGCACGGGCTCGAACCCCGGTCTAATCAAGAAGCGTGTGCTATGCACTCTTGCTCCTGCCGTCCTGGAAATCCCCATTGCCTTGCTTTCCAAAGTGTTGCTCAATTGCATTTCAATAGAAGCAGTGCAAGAATCACTTTCACTTCTGCCAGTGGCTACTGTTAATCTATTAGTCCATGTATCCCACAACACTAGCAGTTTTCCGACCCACCTAACACTGCCTCGATAGCTTCAGTAAATATTCCTGCACCCTTTCTATTTAAGCGTATCCCATCCCTGTAGAAGCAGTCTCTCCTGTTAACAAGCACAGACTAGGTTGAGAAAAATTCTATTCCTTGAGCCTTGCACAATCTCTCCAGGGCTGAATTGATTGACAAGACTCTCATCATATACTTCCTCCTATCGTGTCTGGACAGAATTGCACACACTTTCAAATTCAACCCTAATTCACGGCTTTTTTTCAACAGTGTCCTGTATTTTTTTATGTTGTTCCCAAACACAAAAGATATTAGAACATATAGTAATTGGTACTGTGCATGGGCTGAAGGTTGAGAAGATGAATGAGACTTGTTGATATTAGACTTGAAATTGGAAATTAAAAAAATTAGACTTGAAATTGGAAATTAAAAAAATTAGACTTGAAATTGAAATTTAGATGGAAATTGTCATTTTTATAAAATATGTATGAAGAGAGGTTGTTTCAGAAAATGGAAGTTGGCAGAATAAGAGAGGAAGAAGAAAAGTAAGTTCTGTGTGTTTGAATTTGGACTGTACTCATTGTGGTACATATTTGGACTGGTCTGGAAGAGAGAGAGAGAGAGAGAGAGAGAGGAGAATTATAGAAACTAATTCAGAAGAACAGTACCCATGGAGGTGTCTCATGGCAGAATGTTTTTGAGACAGAGTGGAGAGACTTTGTAAGAGATGGGTCATTAATTAAACTAACTGGTCTCTTCTGAATGGAATCTAGAAGTCTGAAAAAAGTTATGGGGACACTGTCCCAGATGTGAGGACAATATTCCACGGTAGGGCAGATTTGAGTTTGTACAGAGTGAGTAGCTATTTAGAAGAAAAGTAACACTGTGAACAAAAGAGATAACCCTGTTTTTTTGAAGCAGAGGAAGCAATATTTGTGATGTACTTATGCTGGGAGAGATTCAAAGTCAGGGCAGCCCCTAATGGAGATATGTAATCTTGTAAATCTGAGCATCATCTTAAATTTTCTTAAATGTATAATTAAACAAGGTGCAAACATTACCTAACGAGTTAATGGTAAACTACAGTAGTAAAAAATTATCATTTTTATTCCAACATTAAATAATTTTTGATAAATCTTAAGCACTTACTGCTTTGATCTCTCTTTCTTGTAAATGGCTATCACAAGAATAATCTTCATTCCTAAATGGACACTTAATAACAGCACCATCGGAATACTGAATTGTGCTTGCCAAACATATTCTGAAATCAAAAGCAGCATATGAATAAGAATGTATTTATAGAATAATAATCAAACACTTAAATACTACAACTAACATGTTGAGCCACTCACATTTTGTTCTAGACATACATGTCCTTATGTTATGCCATTTATTTCTCCAGTTAATGAGTTTATGAAGTTGAATTTTATAAAATAAATAGTAATTATGTTTACTTATGAAGAGAAAAAATATAATTGCAGCATGAAATAATGCTTGTGCTCCCCAACACCTACTTGAAAGGTTCATATGATACAATGGCCAGCAACAACCATAAGCTAGATCCAAGAGCACAAACAGACAAAGCTAAAAGTGAAATATTTTGTTTGATAAGCTCCTGTGATAAATATAAACCCAAGGTCAGTGATATGTAATAAAGGTTACAAGAATTGACTGGATTAACACTGTTATTATTTTAAAATTTTTTCAATGCTAAAAGTTTATACCAAAAAAACAATAATACAAATATAAAGTTAGGAGTATAAGTATATTTAAAAAATTTAAATTACCTTTGTTACTGGGTATTTTTTTCTTATCAGTTTGAATTATTATGTTTTATTATACTTGTGTTACTGTATTTTTCAGAACTGTCATACAATGGAAAGCATCTGCGATCTTGTGGAGCCTGAATGAATAAACAGTTTATGAACTAGTAGCAAGGTCTCAAATCACAAAAGGTGAAGCCGAACTGTTAGGTGTCTCATGGCAGTCAAAGTATTGATCATAATCATTACCAAATTTCTTCTCCAGCACAGATGACCACACACAGTATTTCTCCATGATTATGCAAGGAGTCACCATCCCCACTTAGAAACAATATAATCTACGGTGTATAAATTACACCTTGTACTACAAGCTATTCATGCACTGGTGTGTATTTTCAGAAAAAAAAAATAAATAAAAGGAAATAATAAAATATTAGGTAACACTCCAAATGAGATTGGAAGCAAGTCAGTCTTAATTAAAATATCTCTCTTAAAAGTTTTTTCAGTCGATGAGAATAATCAAACAAGAGCTTTCCAAACTGGTGACAAGTGGTGGGTGAAGCTAATATATCTTGTGGTGATTAATTTCATTAAAATATATTTAATTTTAAATATCTGTTAATTAACTAAATTGCTTAAAGGAATCAGTAATTTCTTGTGTGTGTGTGTGTGTGTGTGTGTGTGTGTGTGTGTGTGGGGTGGAGGAGTCAAGATGATAACAGGCAGACACTAGCTTCAGCATTCTCAATATTGATTTCATCTTCCCTTTATGTGAAAGTTTATCCTCCTTAAGGTACTATCTGAAATGTATTATAAAGCCTAAGCCATCAGTTATAATACAGGTTGAGTATCCCCAATCCGAAATTCCGAAACCGAAAAGTTCCAAAAACTGGGAGCCCTGGCAGGAAAGAGCTATGACAAGGTAGTAGTAGTAGTGGCATGTGATGCAAGAAAGCAACTATATAAGCTTATGCAGCATCAGCAAAAAAAAAAAAATATATATATATATATATATATATAAAAAAAATAAAATTAAAAAAAATCACACCATTCCCTCCAAATGCCTATCCAGTTCCTCCTTAAATTTATTTAACCTGTCAACTTCCACGACAGATGGAAGTTTGTTCCAGCAATTAACCAGCCGCTGGCTAAAGGCAAATTTCCGCACATCTATTCTACATCTGTCTTTTCTTAATTTGAATTTATGCCTCCTTAGGTTCGTAATCTGAACAAGTGGAAGGATCCCATCAGAATTCAGCGTGCTCAACCCATTCAAGGCCTTATATACCTCAATCAGATCACCGCGCAGGTTCCTAGTCTCCAGCCACTGCAATTTGCAGAACTTAAGCCTCTCTTGGTAAGAGGATCCCTTCATTCCCCTCACCAATCTTGTTGCCCTTCTCTGTATACGCTCAAGTAAATCTACATCCTATCTAAAATGAGGCCTCCAGACTTGTACGCAGTACTCAAGGCGTGGCTTGACCATTGCCTTATACAGAGGGACAATCACCTCCTTCTCCCTGCTAGCAAAATTCCTATATATCATTGACAAAACCCCATGACCTGCCCTGGCAGCCTGTCTGCATTGCACAGAAAACTTCATATCTGACTGCACAATTACTCCCAGGTCTTTTTCATTTTCTACCACCTTTAGCATAGTACCACCCAGTTGGTACGTTTCTCTGGGGTTACTTCTACCCATATGCAGTACTTTGCATTTGTCAAGGTTAAACTTCAGTTGCCACTTCTTAGCCCATCTGCCCAAATTATCTAGATCCTGTTGCAGTAGCAGCACACTACCATTACTGTCATTAACAACCCTGCAAAGGTATGTTGACATCAGTAAAGCACGAATTATCATCAATGCAAGGTGTGTATGTTAATTACTCACTGTTGTTTTTAGTTTATTCTCTGCTCTGTGGTGCAAAGATATTGTTGAAAATGAAAAAAAAAACTGATACCCTGGGTAACAGTGATAAGAGGAAGCATTTAAGTTTATCTATAGAACAGAACTATGTGACTGGAAGAATAAGATAAAACAGAACATGAATTTGTTGAAGAAACTAGGCAGTGGTGTAAGTGTGAGACATCTTATAGAACAAATTAATTTTTGGAACGACCACCATCTATGACATGAAGAAAGAGAAGGATAAACTGTTCAAGTTCTATGCTGAAAGTGATGAACAGAAGTTAATGAAAAATAGAAAAACAACACATAAAGCTAAAAATGAAGGTCTCAAATTGTGTTTTGAAAGAGTGGATCTGTCAGTGGCACAGTGAACACATGCCACTTACTAGTCAGCTGATCATGGAACAAGTGAAAATCATAAATAACTGAAAATTGAAGTGAACTGTGAATATTCAACAGGCTGGTTACAGAAATTCAAGAAAAGGCACAGCATTAAAATTTTAAAGATTTGTGGTGATAAGTCATCTGCTGATCAAGAGACAGCGGAGAAATTCATTGACGAGTTCCCCAAGGTCATTGCTGATGAAAACCTAATGGCAGAACAAATCTATAATGCTGATGAAACATCATTGTTTTAGCATTATTGTCCCAGGAAGACACTAACTACAGCTGATGAGACATCCCCAACATGAATTACGGATGCCAAAGATAGATTAACTGTGCTGGGATGTACTAATGCAGCAGGCACACATAAGTATCAACTTCCTGTGATAGGCCCAAACTTGCATCCTCACTGTTTTAAAGGAGTGAATTTCTTACCAGTCCATTATTATGCTAACAAAAAGGCATGGATCACCAGGAACATCTTTTCTGATTGGTTTCACAAATATTTTGTACCAGCAGCTCATGCTCAATGCAGGGAAACTGGACTGGTATTCATCTGGCAACCCTTTTATTTCTGGACAACTGTTCTGCTCATCCTCCAGCTGAAGTGCGCATCAAAAATAATGTTTATGCCATGTACTTTCCCCCAAACGTGACTTCATAATTCAGCCATATGACAGGGTATCCTTAGGTCAATGAAGTGTAAATATAAAAACACTTTCTTGAACAGCATGCTGGCAGCAGTGAACAAAGAGGTGGGTGCAGAAGGTTTCCAGAAGGAGTTTAACCTGAAGGATGCCATATATGCTGTTGCAAATGCTTGGACCTCAGTGACTAAAGACACAGTTATGCATGCCTGGCACAACCTCTGGCCTACGACTATGCTCAGTAATTATTATTATTATTATTATTATTATTATTATTAGCCATATGGTACAAGGAAGCCTGAGGCTTATGCTGCACCAGCCAAAAAAAAAAAAAAATTCCCCAGTTACCCCCATGTGTGTGTGTGTGTGTGTGAGAGAGAGAGAGAGAGAGGGGTATCACCAAGAAAGAGAAGAATGATGATATCCAGCTCAGGACCCTGGGTTTGCCAAGCCCATACTCACCAGATGTGAGCCCCCGGGGTTAAATGATGATGATGAAGAAGCTAATGATTTTGAGAAAAATATATTGTCTGAGCTCCTTACATATGCAAAAACAGTGCCTTCAGAGTCTGTCAGTAAGCTGCAAAAAGTGGATATCAAAGAAGTCATTAACATCGATAATGAGGGTCCATTTATTCATTCAATGACTGATGGTGAAATAGCTGAAACGGTTTTGAATCAAGGCAATCATGATAAAAGTGACAATGAACATGGCATTATTAGCACTATCATAAAAATGCCTGTAGATGACATGGTGAAAAAGTGTGATGAACTCATTGAAGAACTAGAGCAGCATGCTTTTATAACAGAACAAGAAATAATGTCAATTTATAAAATAAAAGAGACTTCTACAATCAAAACCTTCGTTAATGAGGCAAATGACTCTAGAAAAAACATTTAAAAGAGACATTCAGCACAATTTCTCCTCATCTTTGAAGGACCCAGTTGCTGGTCCCTCAACCATTTGTGATGTTCCTTCTCAAGATGGTAAATAATTTTTTCACATGACGAATTTTGAATTAGTATTTGTTGCATTTATATTTTTTGTTTGTCGCATTTATATTCTTTTCAGAGCAGAGACCATCATGTTTTTTTTCAGTAAATAAAATTTAATTTTTTGCATGAAATCCATGAAATCTAAATTTTATTTCCACCTTACTTCAACTCCACCAAGCCATGTATTCCAAAATCCGAAAAATGAAATCCAAAACATTTCCGGACCCAAGCATTTTGGATTAGGGCTACTCAACCTATATCAGAATTCTCTAAGAATGGATCATTGTAAAGGCAACTGGGAACATTTTCCATAAAAAATAGAGAAGAAATATAACCAGATTATGAAAAGTTGAGGATACTACAGACCTGCAGTCAGTTTTAAGGGGACTAGAGGGAGTATTTTTTTTTTTTTTTTTATGAGAACCCCAAACACGAGAGGTATTATAACCTATAGTACTTAGTACCATGCTTGGGTTGGAGGTTGACAAGACAAAAGAAGATATTTGTTGATATTGGACTTGAACTTCTGTAGATTGTAATTTTCAGGAAATACGTATGAAGGAAGGTTGTCAGAAAACGGCAGTTGAATGAATAAATGAGGAAGATGAAAAGTTGGCTGTGTGGGTTTGAAGTTGGACAGTAAATGGATGTTGGCTGGTGGCGGCATGTGTTCGGACTGTTTTGAAAGAGAGAGCGGGAATTATAGAAGCCAATTCAGAAGAACAGTGCCCATGAAAGTATCTGTAGAAGAGGCATGCAGCAGAAACAGTGCGTCTATGAGAAAGCGAGTGGAGAGACTCTGTTAGAGATGAATCATTAATTAACCTAACTGCCCTCTTCTGAATGGAATCAAGAAGCCTGAGAGAGGTTTTGGGGGCACCACCCAGGTGTGGGAACAATATTCCATAGCAGGGCGGATTTGCGATTTATACAGAGTGAGCAGCTGTTTGGGAGAAAAGTAACGCCAAGAGCGAAAGAGAAAACCAAGTTTTTTAGATGCAGAGGAAGCAATATTTGTAATGTTCTTGTGCCAAGAGAGACTAGAAGTCAGGGTAATCCCCAAAAGAGATATATCATTTTGCCTAGAAATCGGAGTGTCACTAAAGATAAGCATAGGAGCAGAAGAATCCTTTTTGCAAGATATAAGACAAGATTGAGTTTTAGAAGGGTTGAAATCAACTAAGTTGTCTTTGCCCCACTGGAGAATTACCTGAAGATCGGCATTTAAGAAATTGGCAGCAGATTTTCGAGAACTTGAAGCTGATTGAGCTGGACAAGGTTTCTCAAAATGGAAAGTTGAATGCAATGTGCTATCATCGGCAAAACTATGGATAGGATTTCCAGTCAATGGAAGAAGGTCATTGATATACAAGAGGAAAAGAGTGGGGGAAAGAACTGAACCTTGGGGGACACCGGCATTAGTGGAGAAGTTAGAAGACAGAGAGCCATCTACCATCACCCTCAGTGAGCGATCAGAGAGAAAACTGGATAACCAATTACAAAAACAGTTGGCAAACCATAAGATGGAAGCTTGTTTAGAAGACCTTTATGCCAAACACGATCAAAAGTCTTTGAGATGTCAAGAGCAACTACTTGTGTTTCACCGAACCTTTCCATTGAATTAGTCCATAAATGGATAACATAAGCCAGAATATCACCAGTGGATCGACACTGACAGAATCCATACTGGCGATCGTTGATCAGACGGAAGGTTTCTAGGTAGTTTAAGAGTTGGCGGTTAATTGATTTCTCCATTACTTTAGAAAGAGTAGAAGTAATTGCAATGGGACGATAATTGGATGGGAGGGATTTGTCACCCTTTTTAGGAACTGGCTGGATATGAGCAAATTTCCAAGCAGAAGGAAAACACCTTTGGAATAAGAAAGTGAAAAAAGGCGGCAAAGAATAGGAGTAAGTTCAGGAGCACAGGTTTTGAGAACAAGTGGAGAAATACCATCAGGACCTGGAGCTTTCTTAGCATCAAGATTCATCAAAATCCTTCTGATATCCTTTTGACGGAAGACCACAGGAGGCATTGAATGGAGCGTGTTAGGAATGGTGGGAGGTGTTTTACCAAGATCATTAATACATGAGCTCAAAGAAAAATGGGATGCTAGCAGGTCAGCTTTATCCTTGGCTGAAGTGACAACAGAACCATCTGGTTTGGACAGAGGTGGGAGCAGAGATGGGCAAAAGTTGCGGCCAATAGCTTTGGCAAGAGACCAGAATGCTCGGCTACCATTAGGGCAAGAAGCAAGTTTTCTACTCTTAGCCTGTTCAAACTCTAGTTTGGACTGATTAATAACTGCTTTAGAATTGTTGCGAGCTTTGGTGTAGGCAGAAAATGAAACTGAAGAATTAGAAACAAGCCAATTACGATATGCAATGTTCTTCTCTTGGACAGCCTTAGCACATTTATTGGAAAACCAAGGTTTAGATAAAGGACGAGATTTTAAAGTGGAGTGTGGGATAAAGGATTCCATTCCTGCAAGAATAATTTCACTGACACGATCTGAGCAAACGTTGACATCAGAAGTTTTGAAACAGTAATCAGACCAAGGAAAAGAAGTCTCGCAGGTCATCCCATTTTGCATTCTTGTAATGCCAAACAATATGAGGTTGGGAATAGCCATGAGATAAAGTTTCCATTGGAGAAGAGACAATCACCAAGTTGTGATCTGAAGTGCCTAAAGGACCTCTCACTTCAACCTTGTACTTAGAAGGGTTGTTTGTGAGAAAAAGATCAAGCGTATTGGCTGTATGATTAGGATTGTCCGGTATTCTTGTAGGTAAATGAACAATCTTTGCTACGTCATTAGTAATTGCAAAAGCCTCAGCATCTCGACCTGCTGGGTCGGTGTGACTAGAAAACGGAAGCCAGCTGGAGTTGTGAACGTTAAAATCACCAAGGAAAATTACCTCACTGTTAGGAAAGTTGGACTGGAGAAAGTCAAGTTGCAAACAGAGGAAGTCAAAGAGCTCCAAGTGATTAGTGGAGTTGGGAGAACGGTAGAGACAACAGATGAATTTTACACAATGAGGTAGAGAGATTTTAAGCCAGAGAAGATCAAAGAGAGGAGATTCCAAATTGCCAAGTCTCTGACAGGGAATATCAGAACGGACATATGCACAAGTACCACCTTTGAGGCAAAAGGAATCATACAGCAAATAATTTGGACATCTGAGATGAGCAGTAGTTGAATCAACTGATAACTGAGATAGATTCAGTCAGAAAAAGTACATGGGGTTTGGAAGACTGCAAGTGGAAATGGACATCGTTGAGATTAGAATTGAGACCACGTATATTTGTGAAACGGATTAGGAAGTCCTTGGGAGGTTTAGATCTTTTCACAGATAAGCTTGCTCTATTATTTTGACAATTCATGGTGTATTCAATAGTAAGAAAAAGTGGGTGGGACATGCTGTATGAAGTAATGAAATTTTTGGATATGGCGTACATGTGGTAAGAATATACCCAGATCCTTGACATAACGTGGCCTCGACAATGCTCCCCGCATACACACTACTCGGACTCCCTCCAGTCACTATCTGGCAGAGTAGAGGTAGCAAGATTATACACTAGCTGATCCGGAAGCTTCCTAGAGAGTTACCAATAGGTTCAGTCCGGTGTACTAACTAGCGGCCGGCCTGCGAACACCGTTTTAGAGCTGTACCCTCGAAATGTAAGGAATATTGGATCTCGCCACGACATTCATCATAACCTCAAAAATCATCAATCATACTGCATGATGGAAGAGATAGGGAAGGGTTGGCCGGAACTTAGCTCTAGAGACTAAACATGGGTTCCACCACTTCAAGCCTCCAATAGTATAATTATAATTATGTATAATTTTGAGTATAATTATGGGCAACTTTAACTTACTCCTTGGTGATTGGAATTTGTGGTCAAGCATTACACTAAGCAGGATCGGTATTCTGAACTACCTGATTTAATGTTGCTTATTTCAACATATTAGAGAAAGTACAAGAGACTGAAATGTCCTTCCATAGATACCTCCCCTGAATCCAAGGATGATCTCATAATTGTATTTGCTTATCTTCTTTACTCCCTCCCTTAATAAAATTAGATAGATTCTGTCCACCACAGATGATATTTTTATGTTTAGCTTCAAAAATTTCTTTTCCAATTTCCTTTCAGTTATCAAAAAATTATTTAGCTCAGCAATAGAGTTTGATAAACTTCTAGCATCTCCTACTCAAAAGAAATTATCATGTGTGAATGTAGATGCAAAATACCTATTAAAATTGTGAGAAACCTAAGCAGAGTCATTCACATCAAGTGGCCCAATGTAATTCAACCGCTTCCTTCTACTATTAATATAAGCATAGAAATCTTTGCTGCTGTTCTTTGCATTCTTTGCCTGAGACTTCTCATAATCTATCTCAACTTGCCTAACCTCCTTTGCTACTTGATTACAGACTATATATACCAGGGGTGGCCAAAAGGTCAATTGTGGCTTTAATTTTTGTCGATCACGACGAATTTTAAATAGATTAGTCAAAATCTAAATGTTATTATTATTATGCACCCAACTTCATAGGCTTATTACAAATCCGCTGAACCATGTGACTACTCTTGCCACTGTGCAGAACCTAGGCTTATCTAGCGAAAATTCACGCAATTATGTTGTGGAGAGCATAGTGTATGTGTCAAATTCTTATTTAGCTTACTTAATATTAATAACTGGCCAGTACTTATACATTAATTTAATACCCTTTGATTTAAAATGAATACTACAAAAAAGAGAAACGTATCATTTTCAGCAAGAGTCGGAACTAGAATACTTTTTTGTAATGATAAAAGAAAAATGTTGTCATTTGATTTGCAATGATTCCGTGGTTATACCCAAAAAAGGAAATTTAGAAAGACACTGCAACGCACTCTATGGTAAATACCAACCGGATTTTCCACCTAATAGTGACCTTAGAAAAAATAAAATTACCACCATTTAAGCTCGTATCAATAACAACAGATGGAGCTAAAGCAATGACAGGGCATCTTAACGGATTCATCACATTATGCCAAAAGGATGACGAATTCCCAGATTTTTAGAGTTACCACTGTATCATCCACCAACAAGTGTTAGCCAGCAAAAGATTAAACACTAAAAGTGTTATGAACATAGCTTTCAAAATCGCAAATTCCATCAGAGGACAATCTCTTAAAAGGAGAATTTTCAAAATGCAACTCGATGAAAATGAACCAGATCTGAAATTACACACATATGTGAGGTGGATGAGTCGGAGTAAGTTTCTACAGAGATTTCGAAATTTGCTAAATGAAATTTAAAAATTTGTTGATCAAAGGGTGATGATTATGAGCAACTACAAGATACGGAGTGGTTGTGTGATCTGGCTTTTTTGGCAGATTTTACCAGTAAATTAAGTGATCTGAATTTGGAATTAGAATGAAAAAATAAAAATGTGGTTGACATGATTAGTAGTATTTCTGCATATAGATATCAATTTTTGGCAATGACTAAGGATTTCAAACAAAAAAAAGAAATTCGATCATTTTGCAAATATGCAAGGTCATTTGCAAAAATCCGTTTTTGAATTTAATAGTGTTTGTTGTTTGTTTGTTATTTGGTTTTTAGGAGCATTAGCAACTAAGGCCATATTGCTCCGGATATGCGGTGGTCATTCGCTGACCTTTCCGCATCCTCCGTATTTGGTGGTGACGGGCTCGAACCCCGGTCTAATCAATAAGCGTGTGCTACGCACTGCTGCTCCTTCCCACCTAGCTATGGAGGTGCCTAATTTAATAGTGAGAAATGTTTCTGAAATTGAGAAAGTTGTAGATGAGTTTGAAACCAGATTCAGTGATTTTAAAACAATTGAAGACATTATTCAATATATTTAATGTCGACTTAGATACGAAACAAATTGCAGAAAATATTACTTGAAAATGAAATTATTACGTTGCAAGATGATATCTTCCTAAAAGCCAGATCATCAAAAAAGGACTTTTGGCATTATGTTTGCCGAGAAAAGTACCCAAATGTAAAAAAATGCAGTGAACTTTTAAATTCCTGTTTTGGTTCCACATATCTATGTGAATCGGCCTTTTCGTATTTGAAGCAAACAAAGATGAAGAATCGCTCTACTCTTACGGACTTGCATACAGAAAATTCTTTACGGTTGGCCTTATCACAGTATATCCCCGATTTTGAAAACTTGGAAGATGACATGAAGTCATCTTTATAAACAACATATTTCAATATGTTGATTAACTTTTTTAACCATGTGCAATGAAATTCTTGAGATGGTAGATCGTGGCACATTTTGAAGAAAAAAAGTAGATCGTATCACAAATTAAGTTGGCCACCCCTGATACCTGATACATACCATAGGCTTCTGTATCACCTAATAATTTATATGAATTCCACTCTGTTTCTTCTCTGTGACAAGTGTCATCATTTCAATTAAAAACATAACTACTGTCAAGAATAAATGGAAAGAATTTCCATTTATCCTTGAGAGTAGTTTTGTTCTTAATTAATTAAAACTCTTGACAGTAGTTATGTTCTTAATTAAATTCCACATTATTAAATTGTGATCACTGCCACTGAGTGGGTCTTTCAGCTGCAGATTCTTAATGCATGTCAAATATCTGCTGATTAGCATTAGCTGAGACATATGATGCAAGATAAAAAGCTTATACAGCATCAGCCAAAAAAAAAAAAAAAAAAAAATCCCACATCACCCATCTGGTCACTCCAAATGTTTGTCTAGTTCAGCCTTAAATTTATTTAAGCTATCAACTTTCACAACAACAGATTGAAGTCTGTTCCTGCAATCAACTACCTGCTGGCTAAAGGCAAACATCTGCACATCTATTCTACCAAATGTCTTTCCTCAATTTGAATCTATGCCCCCTTAGGTTCTTAATCTGAGCAAGCAGAAGTATCTAAACAGCATTGAGCCTGCTCAAACAATTCAAGGGCTTATACACCTCGATCAGATCACCTCACAGGTGCCTAGTCTCCAGATGTTGCGACTTGAAGAACTTAAGCCTTTCTTCATAAGCACACCACTTTGTTCCTCTCACTAATCTTGTTGCCCTTCTCTGTACTCATTCTAGCAACTCTACATCCTTCCTAAAATGAGGCCTCCAGACCTGTACGTAATACTCAAGGTGTAGCCTCACCATTGCCTTATACAAAGGGATAACCATCTCCTTGTCTCTGCTAGCAGGAACTATTAGTTTACAGTGACTCTATTGTCGGGGAAACGGGGAACATATTATGCAAAAAGGATAGGTGGAACAGGACCAGGCTATGTCTGCCAGAAGCAAAAGATGATGATGATCTTGTAGAGCAGGTATCATCTTTTAAGGGCACAAAAGGTGATATTGTAGTACAAGTTGGCACTAATGATATTAAGATAGGAGACCGGCAGAATTACTTAATAAGTACAGGTCACTGTTGAAAAAAAGCAGTGAATTAGGATTGAATTTGAAAGTGCCCAGACAAGATAGGAGGGAGTATATGATGAGAGCCTTGTCGATCAATTTGGCCCTGGAGAGATTGTGCAAGGCTCAAGGGTTAGAATTTTTCTCAGCATGGTCTTTGCTTGTTAACAGGAGAGACTCCTTCTACAGGAATGGGGTACATTTAAATGGAAAGGGTGCAAGAATATTTGCTGATGCTATCAAGGCTGAGTTAGGTGGGTCGGGGATACACAGACTAAAACGTTAACAGTAGCCGCTGGCAGAGGTTCAAGTGATTCTTGCACTGCTTCTATTGGAATGAGCAGCAACCTAGAAAACAAGATGCAGGGGATTTCAAAGACTGCTGGGAGTCATTGTGGTACAAGTACACACATGGGCTATGTTAGGGTAGCTAAGAATAGGAACAGGTGCAGGTATACTTGCGTGTACACCAATGCTAGTAAATTTTGGTAAATAAATTTAATGAATTTGAGGTGTTAGTGCAAACATCAAAAGGCAGATATTGTTGTGATAACAGAGACGTGGTGTCACACAGATATAAGGAATGCAAAAATGGAATTTGCAGAGTATAATGTGTACAGGAAGAATAGACCGGATAGGAAGGGAGGAGGGGTTATGCTATTAGTTAAGAAACACATAAAATCCAAGGAAGTACAGCTAGTCGACATGGCTGGACAGTGCATTCTCGAGTCAATTCGGTGTGAAATAAGCACTGGGAAATCAAAATTGAGAGTACAAGTGTGTTATAGGCCTTACGACACTGATGAGTATAATAAACAACTGTACAGGGAAATAGAGTGGGCCAGTAAATCAGAGAATCTTATAATGAGGGATTTTAATTTCACAGATATTAAGTGGAATTGGTGGGTTGGTCACTCACACACTAGAAAGGCTTTTGTGGATTTATTGGATGATTGTTTTCTGCAGCAGCATGTTCAGGAGGCAACTAAAGGGAGTAATACTCTTGATCTGATTATCAGTTGTGATTCTTCATGCATTAAGAATCTGCAGATAAAGGAACCACTAGGTGACAGTGATCACAGTGTGCTCAAGTGGGACTTACTCAAAGAGGTAACTACCATCAGGGGTAAAGGGAAGGGGTTTTAGCTTTTGTAAAGGTGACTACGGAGGTCTGAGACAGTATTTAAATTCTATACGGTGCAACCAACTGATGATGTTACCAACAGCAAATTCAAAATGGGAAGCAATCAAAGAATTAATCTTGGAAGCTACTAGGCTTTACATACCAACTAAGAAATATTGTTCAAGGTTTAGACCTCAATAGACGTCAGATGAACTAATCAGAGAAGAAAAATGCATGGTATACATATAAATTAATGGGTGACACGGAAGACTATGATAGATATAAGCTGGTCTGTAACCAAGTCACAAAGGAGGTTAGGCAGGCAAATGCAGATTACGAGAAATCTTTGGCAAAGGATGCAAAGAAATGCAGCAAAGAGTTCTTTACTTATGTAAACTCTAGAAGAAAGGCTATGAATCAGATTGGTCCACTTGATATCAATGGTTCAACTCACGATGAGCAGGACGATCCTGCTCAAGTAGCTAACAAAATAAATGAGTATATTGCATCAACATTATTCAGTTATTCAGGGAGGGGAATGCCAGAGGCAAATTAAACTCTGGCAGGAAGACTAGATGATTTTTTAATAACAGAGCAAAATGGAGGAGAAATTTTTGAAGATAAACATAAGAAAGGCATTTGGGTAGATGGATCTATCCAGTTATATTAAAGGAGGCAGCAAAGAAAGTAAGCAAACCCTTAGCCATAATTATAAGAGCTTCCTTGAACTCAGGGGAGGAACCCATGGAATGGAGATGTGCAAATGTGATCCCAATTCACAAAGGAGGATCAAAGGGAGACACAGGTAATTACAGACCTGTTAGTTTAACTTCTGTTCCAGAGAAATTAATGAAGGCACTGGTTAAATAAGCACAGCAGGATCACCGAGTCAAGACTTCAGCTATAGCTCAGACACAGAATGGTTTTGTTAAGAGTAAGTCTTGTCTGACCAATTTGATTGGATATTATGATGTGGTCACAGAGGAACTGGATACAGGGAATAACTTTGATATTATATATTTGGTTCTTAGAAAGGCTTTTGATGCTGCTGCACAAATTGGACCAGTGTGGCACTGGAGGCAAATTACTGCTATGGATAAAGGGATGGTTGAGTGGGAGAAGACAGAGTGGTAATCAATGGACAGTGCTCTTCATGGACTAATTAGTGGAGTACATCAGGGTTCAGTGTTGGTCCATTGTTGTTTTCTGTATTTATTAATGATATTGATGATAGTATATCAGGCTTAATGTCCAAGTTTGCAGATGATACGAAGAACAGCAGGGTTTTTAACGACACTAATGACAGTATGTTGCTGCAACAGGATCTAGAAAAGTTGAGCAGATGGGCAAAGATGTGGTAACTGAAGTTTAACATTGACAAATGTAAAGTACTGCATATGGGAAGCAGTAACCTCAGAGTAACGTATCAACTGTGTGGTTCTACACTGACAGTGGTAGAGAATGAAAAGGAGCTGGGGGTAATTGTGCAGGCAGATATGAAGTTTTCTGAGCAGTGCAGACAGTTTGCAAATCATGGTGTCTTGTCAATGATATACATCAATTTTTCTAGCAGGGATAAGAAGTGATTATACCCTTGTATAAGGTATTGATCAGGCCACACCTTGAGTACTGTATACAGGTCTGGAGGCCTCATTTTAGGAAGGATGTAGAGCTGCTGGACCGAGTGCAGAGAAGGGCAACCATATTAGTGAATGAAACAAAGAGTTTCTCATATGAAGAAATGCTTAAGTTTGCAAATTACAGTGTCTGGAGACTAGGCACTTGCGAGGCGACCTGTCTGAGGTGTATAAAATATTGAATGGTTTGAGTATGCTCAATGCTGATGGGATTCTTCCTCTTCCTCAGAGTAATCACCTGAGAGGGCATAAATTCAAATTAAGGAAAGACTGTTTTAGGATAGAATGGGGAAGTATGCCTTAGCCAGCATGTGGTTGATTGGCGGAACAAACTTCCATCTGTCATTGTAGAGGTTGATGGCTTAAACAGATTCAAGGCAGAA
The DNA here is from genome assembly GCF_048544385.1 of Mastigoproctus giganteus. Classification (NCBI taxonomy): domain Eukaryota; kingdom Metazoa; phylum Arthropoda; class Arachnida; order Uropygi; family Thelyphonidae; genus Mastigoproctus; species Mastigoproctus giganteus. The sequence goes on from NC_143581.1 coordinate 2,038,124, forward strand.
CTAGACAAACAATTGGAGCGAGTAGATGGGTGAAATTATGTTTTTTTTTTTTTTTTCTTTGTTTTGGCTGATGCTATATAAGCTTGCTTTCTTGCATCTTATGCTAAAATTCCTATAAACCATTGACAAATGCTGAGGCTAAAATTCCTATAAACCATTAACAAAACTCCATGACCTGCTCTGCCAGCCCATCTCCACTGCTCAGAGAACTTCATATTTGACTGCACAATTAACCCAAAGTCTTTTTCATTCTCCACTTCCCTGAGTGTAGTACCACACAGTTGGTATGTTTCTCTTGGATTACTGCTACCCATATGCAGTAATTTGCATTTGTCAATGTTAAACTTCAGTTGCCACTCCTCACCCCATCTGCCTAACTTTTCCAGAGACTGTAGCAGTCTTTGCTGTCATTAACAACCCTGCCAACCTTTGTATCATCTGCAAACGTGGACATTAAGTCTGATATACCTTCATCGATATCATTGATAAGTACACAAAACAACAATGGGATCTGCACCGACCGTGGGGGACTCCAGTAATAACATTATTCCCCATAAAGCAGTGTCCAATTATTACCATTCTCTGCTGTCTCCCACTCAACCATCCCTTTATCCATTGTAGCAACTTGCCCATAATGCAATACTACTCTAATTTGTACAGCAGTCTTCCATGTGCAACAGTATCAAAAGCTTTCTTGAAATCCAAATATATGATATCAAAATTATTTGTTGCATACAGTTTACAGTATCCAATCATATTGGTCAGACAAGACTTCCCCTTAACAAACTCATGCTGTGTCTGAACTATTACTGCAGTCTTGTGTAAATGATCTTGTATTACCTCTTTAACCAGTGACTCCATTATTTTCACCAGAACAGAACATTTCATTTTTAAATTACATTTTTACCAACACTCTTGGCATCTCTCATATTGTGGATATAACTTCGCAACTGTGATTATCACTAGCATTAGTAGAGGCATATGATGCAAGAAAGCAAACTTATGCAGCATCAGCAGAAAAAAAAAAACTTCCACTTCACCCCTCCATTCGTTCGAAATACCTGTCCAGCTGAGCCTTAAATTTATTTAGGCTATCTTCCACAACAAAGGATAGAAGGCTGTTCCACCAACCAACTAACCACTGGCTAAAGGCAAATTTTTGGACATCTATCCTACATCTATCTTTTCTCAATTTGAATTTATGCCTTCTCAGGTGATTATTTTGAGCAAGAGGCAGAATCCCATCAGCATTGAGCATGCTCAAACCATTCAAAGCTTTATACACCTCTATTAGATTACCTTGCCGGTGCCTAGTCTCCAGACACTGTAATTTTCCAAACTTAAGCCATCCTTCTTAAGAGCAACCCTTTGTTCCATTCACTAACCTTGTTGCCGTTCTCTGTACTCGTTCCAGCAGCTCGACATCCTTCTTGAAATGAGGCCTCCAGACCTGTATACAGTACTCAAAGTATGGCCTGACCATTGCCTTATACAAGGGAATAATCACCTCCTTATCCCTGCTAGAAAAATTCCTGTATATCATTGATAAGACATCATGAGCTACTCTTGCAGCCCGTCTGCACTGCACAGAGAACTTCATATCTGCCTGATCAATTACCCCCAGGTCCTTTTCATTCTCTACCACTGTCAGTGTAGTACCACAGATTTTAGAAATAAATACACTCATACACCAACCATGAAAATATAAGTATTTTAATGTATACTAAAATATTTACAAATAAAATAAAATAAATATTTACAAAAACTGCTATTATATTAAATTAAATTATGTACATTGTAAAAAAAAAAAAAACATTAAAACTATGATGAAATCCTTGGGATAAAATACACTAAAATAAACTGGATTAAAAGCGATAAAAATGCTAAAAATCTGGAGCTTTCGGAAGCATCGGCTTCCTTCCTCAGCAGTAACAAAACTTCCTGCAGCACGTCCTTATATAACAGGCTCACGATACTTATACACGTGGTTCAGTCGGTGCATGGTCTGAACGGGAAGCGGAAACAGCTCGGGAACGGTTCAAGCAAAACCATTCATCCGTACTTAGGATGATAGTTTCAAACAGAGGATGCATACGCATGCCTCTGTCCCTATTCATAATATTGTGGTCGGATGAACAGATTCGTAGGCTCTCGAGCCATTTACGGTTCCAGAACCCATGCGCTCAATCCACAATAACTGCATCCTCTGGGGAGATTTCATGTTGCTTCTCCCAAAAATGTTCGGCCACAGCAGACTTATTGTAATCGGTGGTTTTTATAGCATTTGCATGTTCCTCCAGACGATCTTTGAGCCGTCGTTTTGTCTCGCACACATAACATTCCCCACAATCCGGGCATTTTATCCTGTATACTACTCCACTACTCAGGTCCTTTGCTATTGGGTCTTTTACCTGAGACAACACTGTGTGCAACCTCCGCCCGGGAAGCTGCACACAGCGTGTTTTATAACTCCGCAAAACTCTAGCAAGATGCTCAGTAAGGCTCGGATAGTAAGGAATGTATGCGGTAGCCACAGGAACAAACGGTTCCTGATGGTTGGACTATTCCTCTACTAAATCTGTCTATGATCCTCTGGGATCATAGACAGATTTAGTAGAGGAATAGAGGAATAGAAACTGTAGCATCTCTCTCTAGCACCCCACCTGACACTGCCTTGATAGCATCAGCAAATATTCTTGAACCCTTTCTATTTAAGTGTATCCCACTCCTGTAAAAGCAGTCTCTACTGTTAGCAAGTACAGACTACGTTGAAAAAAATTCTACCCCATGAGCCTTGAACAATCTCTCCAGGGCCGAACTGATTGACAAGGCTCTCATCATATACTCTCTCTTATCGTGTCTGGCCAAAATTGAAGACACTTTCAAATTTAACTCGTAACTCGCAACATTTTTTTCAATATTGACCTGCACTTGTTAAGTAAACCTGCAAAATCTCTTACTTTTAAGGTCATTAGTGCCAATGTATACAACAATTTCACCTTTTATGCCCTTAAAATCTGATATCTGTTCTACAACTTTTACCCCTGGCAGACATACCCTGGTACTGTTCCTTCAAGGCAGAAGTGCATTCTGCCTTGAAAATAGTTGCTGAGTTGCCTGATGTCCAGGAGTGAGCTCTGGCATTGGGTTGGGCAGCTGAGAGCTTAATGGAAATATTTCCCATTTCTCTGACAACAGAGTCAGTGACAATAACTAATTCCTGTGGAACCAGCATGTTCTGCCTTGAAAATTGCCACTGTGTTGTATAATGCACAAGTATGAGCTCTGACATTGAGCTGGGAAGCTCTGAGCTTGATGGGCCTCCTCATTTTAATTCTTTTGAGGGTGTCTACCATACTCAAATTCTCATAAACACCTATTTGAATGCTGAGTTTGCACCTAATTTCTTCACACTCTCTGCACCGAACACACACACACACACAAAAGCATCCCCCTTGGCTCTACATGTCCCATTCCAGAAAACAGGATGCAGCCATATATCCTGTATTTTACATGATACAGCCATGTTCTACTTGCACATTTCATTAGGCCATGATTTGTAAGAGAATTGCACCCTTTTTTATTTTCCCTTGGGCCACAGCACTTCTGCTACTTTGTGACTGTTGCTTTGCTGCTCTAATGGGAATGATTTCTGTTTAAATACAATTTAATTGATAAAAAATGAAAATTATTAAAATTAATCAATTTAATTGATTAAATGCACTACTACACTAAGGTAATAGATTCTTAAATGCATTGATACGTATTATGCAATCAAGTTTTACATTATATCTTATGCTAACAAGTTCAAGATATACATTACACTATACCGTTACAATTGCAGTTTTAAATTAGTTATATCCTTACTAAAAAGTAAAATTTCTTGGCTAAAAATAAAAAAACAAAAATGCCTAACAAGCTATTAGAACCTTTGAGTGACTTATTTATCACAATTAAAACTCCACTATTCCACTGCACTACTAGTTACATGTTACAATATTCATGCCAAAACACCAATACAATAGTGGTACGAATAATAAGTCAATTTACAAAATCATTTTCTAAATTTAAAAATAAGTTAATGAATGTGGCTGAATGAATGAATGAATTGAACATTTTTAAAACACAAATTAATGTTAATTAATCAAAAACACGGTAAACATTTTCAAAAACGTATATATTCCCATGAGCTCAAAATTCTTTGATTGAGCACATGGTTGAATGGACAACCTAACAGGTGCTTAAAAATAACGTATTGTGGATAATTTTCAACAGAATAGGATAGCACACCAAAATTATAGGCAACAAAACAACAATTTATAGTCAGAGAACTACTTATAAGTTTAAAGTTTCACTGATATGCTCAAAAGATACAGCATTGAATAAAATTCTGAGTCTAGTTTATAAGTGAGAGCACTGCCTTTCACTTATAAATCAGGATATTTATGACTAGTTATTCAGACTTAATTCAAAGCAGTTCCCCCCCTCCACCAAGAAATAGGCAGGATTAGCTTTGCAAAGGATTGAAGTTAACATTAGTTTTGTCCCACCTACCCCAGAGATTGCTTTGCAGGTCCGCATTTAAAAAAAGTTGGCAAATTTTTCAGCATGTTTTGTTATTTGTGCAGAGCATGATTTACCAAACTGGAAAACAGAACCGTAAACAGGATTTCCAATAATAGAAGACAAGTTGCTAATAAAAAGGATAAAAGGATAGGTGAAAGAACAGAATCATGAGATAATACAGCATTGGCTGAGAAGTTCAAAGACAGCATTATCTACTGTAACACCTAGTGAATAGCCAGAACAACAATGTCATCAAATTGGAGGGTGAAAAAAAAAAAAAAAAATGGTAATCCAGTTACTGATTACTCTCTGCCTAGCTATAAGTTTAACACAGACATTTTTAACAGTAGTTTCTATAACTTGCTCATATTAGCATCATGGTCAACTACAGTTGATAAAAGTCAGCTTGCAAAGAAAGCTTAATTATCAATTCATATAATAACATGATTTTCAAAATTTTGTATGATGCTTCCATGAAATACTTATTTCTAATTCATAACCAAAGTATCTACAATACAAATAATTAAATTATTCTAATTCAGATGAGATTAAAGCCTCAAAAAATTAAAGCATTTAATAGGCCAAATACATTAACTTAACAGACCATATATCTGGCTGAGGTCTAAAGGAATATCTAGCTCTTTAATTGAATAACTAATAAAGTTTTTTCTTAATGAACAAGCAATTTAAGCATTTACAAAGTGGTGATATACATATATATATATATATATAGAAAGAAATTAAAAACACTTGTGTCAAAAAACAGATAGATGAAAGACATGGCTTCAAGGTTTTCTTATGATTTCAATCCTATGATACTACAGAAGCTTCAGAGTTTCAACCTGTTTAAAAATTGAAAAATTTTGCACATATGCAAAGAAATCAAATATTAAAAAAAAGGAAAAGAAAAAAGAACATTGAATAATCTAAACTTCTGTGACAGAATTTACTGTCACATACATTTTTTTAATTAAAAAAATGAAAAATTCTCTGAAATTTGGAAAGTACATTTCCAGTTCACTAAAAGAGTAATCTTCAATTTTGAACTCAGTGATGGACCAGAATGACAAAAAAAAAACCTTCTGAAACTCAATCTTCACAATGTCTTCTACAGTAGAAACTGTTCTTATTTTTTTTTAACTTCAAAAACATATTTTTTTATAATTCAAAAAATAAACAAGTTTGCTTCAGTTCATGCATGGCTTTGAAATTTGCACTGTGAAATTGCTTCCAAAAAACATTTCCATATGGCTATATTCTGAAATATAAGAAATAATTTCTTTTTCCAGATAAAATTACAAAATAAAATGTTTTTACAGTAGTAACCAGGTAACAAACTATTAAAAAAAAAATTTTCACATCACTTCAAATAATGGGTTCATTTTCACAATAATACAACTAGGATTCTTCAGGTGACACAAACAACAAAAATGAACGTTATACACGCAACAAAAACCACCACCTATAAATTTTCATAATAAATTTCATGGAAATATGCCTTTAGTGGAATGTAATTTCCCAATGTGATGACTGAACCTTTATATAAGCAAAGAGGAAAATTTCAAAAGTGCTATATAGTCAATGAAAGAATGAATGGGTTAGATAATGAAAACCTCTTCAAATAAGTACCGAGCACCAATGATGAAAAATACATTTGTCCTATTAATATGAACAAATATGAGAAGAATTTATAACTGAATGGTCACTGGAAATGATTTCAAAGACAGTAAAGGTTTATTAATGCGTACATAAGAACTTGAGTTACTGAAGCCAGTTTACATCAACTATGTAAAACAATAAGACTAATTTTTTAAACAATTTTTTTTTGATATTCTGTATATATTTTTTTTATTTTTATATAATTGAATCTTATGATCAAACACTAATTGAAATAAAAAAAAACTTCATTAAACGATAAATTTATGAAGGCCTATAAATATTGTTGCCAGGTTTATTTCTAGTTCAAACATCCCACACATATACTAAATTATGCTTAACATACTTGCAAAATGAATGGAGGCATTCTTGTAAAACTGCACCATCTCCCTTTGAAATGTCCATAAAACATATGGGGCATTCGAAGGCATCAATATTAGTCACCAGATCTACATTATCAAGTTCAACCAAATCATGATAACTATTCTTTGTCTTACTTTTCTGATGAGACTGCAGTCCTTTCTGCAGGAAAAACTATGGTTAAATATAGGAATCAAGCAATTTACAATTCAGAAAAAATGTACTAATTACTGTTTTTAACAAAGGTATTTTACTTTATTCAGTTTTCTTGTGTTAAATGATTTTTGCATAATTTGCATACCTAAATGTAATGAATCATTTGACACATTTATTAAAATGTATTATAGCTTTTATATATATATAGCTGCATAATAAACGCCATACAGATTGCTGTTATACAAGATCAAAGAAGCTAGGATAGTGCAAGCTTGCAAGTGAAGTAACAAACAAATCCCAATATGTACATAAGATAAAAATAAGTGTTATTTGCAAGAGTAAAAGGATCTGCAAAAATTCTTTTTAAAAAGACTGGATATAAAGCTACTTGCAGAATAAGGAATCAAAGCAAATTTTAGTAACTAACAAAAAGTAACTTTCATCTTGCCATATATTACAGATTCACACGAATGACCAACATATAGCATTCATTACCTCAGAGACAAGACAAAGAACCTCATCTTGATCTAGAACTAATATGCCTAAGCAAACTATTAAAACCCACATGTCACTAAGGTGGTTCAAAGATTTTTATGTTAAGATTATGGTGAACAAATTGGTTTTTGGTAGCTGCTAATGTGACTATATAATATTACCTAGAAAGTACCGATTTTTTTAAATATTTTTCTTTAAAATTAATAGTGCTTGTTACTTGCTTTATCAGATAAATACTGATTAATCTATTGTTTGCTTAGTTCTCATAATTGCATAGAAAACAAAAGCTGTAGTCTACCACCACTCTAATTTATCAATATGATGTTAAATTAGACAAGATACTATGATGCAGTAACAAAGAAACTGGATGCAAAAAATAATTCTGATATTATATACTTGGATTTCAGGAAAGTTTTTTACTGTTGCACTTAAAAGACTGCTATACAAACTGGAGCAGTTTGGCACTAAGAGCAAGTTACTGCAATGTATAAAGGGATGGTTCAGTGGGAGAAGACAGAGGATGGTTATGCTGGGCCTATTGCTGTTTTCTACATTTATTTATGATATTGATGAAGGTATATAAGGATTAATGTCTAAATTTGCAAATGGTACAAATGGTTGACAGGGTGATTAATGACAGTAATCTCCTGCATAAATATCTAAAAAAATTAGGCAGATGGGCTGAGATATGGCAACTGTAGTTTGACAACTGCAAACTACTGCACATTGGTAGCAGTAATCTGAATTGACATACCAACTATGATGTACTACATTCAGAATAGTGGAATATAAAAAAAATACCTGTGGAGGGGGTAATTGTATCAGATATGAAGTTCTCCGAGCATTGCAAACAGGCTGCTAGGACAGCTTGTGGGATTTTGTCAATAATCTATTGGAATTCTGCTAATAGGAATAAGGAGGTGATTATCTCATTGCAAAAGGCAATAGTTAGGCTGCATCTTGAGCACTGCATACAGGTATGGGGGGGGGTCTCATTTTAAAAAGGATGTAAATCTCCTGGAATGGGTGAAGAGAAGGGCAATGAGATTACTGGAAGTAATAAAAGTCTGGTCTTACCAAGAATGGCTTTATTTCACAAATTGTAGCTTCTGGAGACCAGGCACCTGAAAGGTAATCTGATTGAGGTGTTTAAGGCTTTGAATGGATTGAGCAAGCAGAATGCTGATGGCATTCTTCTTCTTGCTCATATTGCAAACAAGGGGACATAAATTCTATAAATTCAAACTGAAGAAGGATGGTTGCAAGAAAGATGTGCAGAAGAGTACCTTCAGCCAGCAGTAGTTGGTTTTTGAAACAAACTTCCATCTGTTGTTGTGGATATGGGTAATTTGAATAAATTCAAGGAAGAACTAGACAAACTATGATTGGGAGATATAGTGAGGATTTTAATTTTTTTTTTTTTTTTTATATAATTTAACAGTACTAATAATATAATGATACAGCCAATATTGCTAGAGAACTGCTACAAAAACAATATAATATAAACATACTGATTAGCACTGTTGTAGAGTGATATAAATGAGATATTTATTATTAGTGCCATATGATGCAAGGAAGCAAGCTTATAAAGCATTAAACAAACAAAAAAAAAAAAAAGATCCTACATCACTTCTTCATTGACCCTCCAATAATTTTTCTAGTACTTCCTTGAAGTTATTCAAACTGCCTACTTTGACAACACTAGATGGAAGTTTATTTCAAGTCAAACACTTGCGTGCAAAAGACAAACCTCCTCCTCTATCACATAACTATCCTTCCTCAATTTTAATTTATGCCCTCTCTCTAGTGTGTAATGTGAGCAAGAGGTTGTTGTTGTTATTTAGGAGCATTAGCAACTAAGGCCATATTGCTCGTGGGATATGCGGTGGTCATTCCCTGACCTTTCCGCATCCTCCGTATTTTTGGGCACGGGCTTGAGTGAGCAAGAGGACCAATGCCATCAGTAGTGAGCTTCCTCAGTCCATTCAAAGCCTTTAAAACCTTGTAGTTGTTTACACAATTTCATAGAAGTATAGTTATATTAGAAGTCCATAAGTAATGTTTTGAGAGAAACACACACCTAGGAATTAATTAATTCTAACAGGGAGTAAACAATGTAAACAACACTGCACCCCATGTAAATTTATGTGGAGTGTTGTTGTTGTTATTTGGTTTTTAGGAGCATTAGCAACTAAGGCCATATTGCTCCGGGAATATGCGGAGGTCATTCCCTGACCTTTCCGCATCCTCCATATTTGGTGGTGACGGGCTCGAACCCCGGTCTAATCAAGAAGCGTATGCTACGCACTGCTGTTCCTTCCCACCTGGCTATGTGGAGTGCAGTGTTGTTTAATGTTGTATTAGAATAAGTCCATAAGTGTTTTATTAAGTGCACAAACTATAAACATATGGCAATACAAATGCAATCTCATAATATAACTGTATCACATAAGGAAAATTAAATTAGTGTAACAAGTACTACTGCCAAAAATAGCCAGATATAATTTATGCTCTACTAATATTATACTACTTTACATTATACTCAGAAGCAAAGCAAAACGCGGAAAGCAATACTTTGCTTTCAGCATTTGGTATTGCTTTGGCTTGGGAGAGAACAGCTGATGGCAGTTCAGGCCATCAGCTGATGGCCAGGCACAATAGAGCCAAAGGGGATTCCTTTGTTTTTGTTTGTTGTAAAGAGCATGAAGCGGTTAAGTGTAAATTTAGTGTTCTGATGGGCTTATATGAGGTCTTGAAAAACACAGTTGATGCCTTTGAAAAAATAAAAGAGAGGGACTGATCAAGCACTCAGCTGCCCAGCTTTATACATGCTCAAGCAAAAGACAACACAATTATATCCACATGCATTAGCATTAGCATTGTAATTAGCATTAGCAGACGCATACGATGCAAGAAAGCAAGCTTATGCAGCATCAGCCAAAAAAACCTTCCATTTCATCCCTCCATTCGTTCCAAACGCCTGTCTAGCTCAGCCTTAAATTTATTTAGCCTATCAACTTCCACAACAAAAGATGGAAGTCTGTTACTCCAATCAACTACCTGGCTAAAGGCAAATTTATGCAAATCTATTCTACAACTGTCTTTCCTCAATTTGAATCTGTGTCCCCTCAGGTTCTTAATCTGAGAAAGAGGAAGAATCTCATCAGCATTTAGCGTACTCAACCCATTCAAGGCCTTATACACCTCAATCAGATCACCTCGCTGGTGCCTACTCTCCAGGTGCTGCAATTTCCAGAACTTAAGCCTTTCTTGGTAAGAGCACCCCTTTGTTCCCCCACCAATCTTGTTGCCCTTCTTTGTACTCAATCTAGCAACTCTACAGTCTTCCTAAAATGAGGCCTCCAGACCTGTACACAGTACTCTAGGTGTAGCCTGACCATTGCCTTGTATAGCGGGATAATCACCTCCCTGTCCCAGCTAGCAAAATTCCTATATATCATTGACAAGACTCTTGACCTGCCATGGCAGCCCATCTGCACTTCTCAGCGGACTTCATATTGGGCTGCACAATTACCCCCAGGTCTTTTTCACTTTTAACTTCCTGAGTGCAGTACCACACACAGTTGGTACGTTCCTCTTTAATTATTGCTACCCATATGCAGTACTTTGCAATTGTCAATGTTAAACTTCAGTTGCCACTTTTCAGCCATTTTCCCAACTTATCTAGATCCAGTTGGAGTAGTATACTGTGTTTACTGTCATTAAAAACCCTGCCAACCTTTGTATCATCTGCAAACTTGGACATTAAACCTGATATACCTTCATCAATACCACTGATAAATATACAAAACATTAATGGGCCCAACACCGAACCCTGGGGAACTCCACTAATAACATTAGTCCACGATGAGCAGTGTCCATTAATTATCACTCTCTGTAATCTCCCACAAAACCATCCCTTTATCCATTGTAGCAACTTACCCTTAATGCCATATCTCTCCAATTTATACAGCAGTCTTCCATGTGCAATAGTGTCAAAAGCTTTCCTGAAATCCAAGTATATGATATAAAAATTAGAATATGATACAAGAAAATTTTTGGCATTCAGTTCGTTTGTGACCACATCATAGTATCCAATCAAATTAGACAGACAAGACCTCCCTTTAACAAACCCAAGCTGTGTCTCAACTATTACTGCAGTCTTGTCTAGATGATCCTGCAATGGTTCTTTAACCAGGGATTCCATTATTTCCCCCAGAACACAAGTTTAACTTTAACTAACAGGTCTGTTAAAACTAACAGGTCTATAGTTACTTGTGTCACCTTTTGAAACCCCTTTGTGAATTGGTGATATATTTGCACACCTCTAGTCCATGGGGACCTCCCCTGAGTCAAAGTAAACTCTCATAATTATGGCTAAGGATTTGCTTACTTCCTTTGCTGCCTCCTTTATTATATAACTGGATAGATCCTGTCTACCCCATGTGCCTTTTTTATGTTTAACTTCAACAATTTCTCCTCCACTTTGCTTTCGGTTATTACAAAATCATTTAGCTTCCTGTTACAGTTTGATAAACTTCTGGCACTCCCCTCATTGAATAACTCCTCATTTGTGAATGCAGATGCAAAATACTCATTCAGTTTATCAGCTACCTGAGCATGATCATCAATAGTCAACCCATCTATGTTAAGTGGTCCAATCTGATTTATCCCTTTTCTTCTAGAGTTCATATAAGTAAAGAACTCTTTGTTGTTTTTCTTTACATCCTTTGCAAAGGATTTCTCGAAATCTGCCTTTGCCTGCCTAACCTCCTTTGAGATTTGATTACAGACTAGTTTACATTCTGTGTCACTTGATACTTTATATGCATCTCATACAATTTCCTTCTCTGCCACGAGCCTCATTAGTTCATCTGACATGCATTCAAGTGACATCCATGAGCCTCATTAGTTCATCTGACGTTCAAGGCCTAAACCCTGAACAGTATTTCTTTGTTGGAATGAATAGCATAGTAGCCTCCAAAATTAAGTCTCTGGAGGCTTTCCATTTAGAATTCACCGTCGGTAACATCATCAGTTGATTCCACTGTACAGAATTTAAAAACTCTCTGAGACTCCTGTAGTCACCATTATGAAAGCAATAGCCCTTCCCTTTAGCCTCCATGGTAGTTACATCTTTAAGTAATTCTCACATCAGTACATTGTGATCACTGTCACCCAGTTGTTCCTTCATCTGCAAATTCTTAATGCATGAATAATCACTGCTGATAATCAGATCAAGACTATTACTCCCTCTGGTTGCCTCTTGAATATGCTGTAGAAAACAGTCATCCAACAAATCCACAAAAGTCTTGCTAGTGTGCAAGTGACCAACCCACAAGCTCCAGTCGATATCTGAAAAGTTAAAATCCCTCATTATAAGACATTCTGATTTCCTGGCCCACTCTATTTCTCTGCAAAATTGCTCATTATGCTCATCAGATTCATTAGGCCTATAACACACCCCTACTCTCGTTTTTCCATTCCCAGTGCTTACGTTACACTAAACAGACTCAACATTGCATTGTCCACCAACATCTTTGATTTTATGTGTTTCTTAACTAATAGCATAACCCCTCCTCCCTTCCTGTCTTGTGTATCCTTTCTGTACACATTGTACTCCCCAAATTCCAATTCTGCACTGCTTAGGTCTGTGTGACACCATATCTCTGATATCCCAACAATATCTGCATTTGATGTCTTGACTAGCACTTCAAGCTCATCAAATTTATTAACTATACTCCCAGAATTGGTGTACATGCAAATACAACATACATGCACCTGTTTCTACTCTTAGTTACCCTAACACAGCCCCTGTATTTATTTTTTCCACTATGACTCCCAGCAGTCCTGGAAATCCCCATTGCCTTGCTTTCCAGGCTGCTGCTCAATTGAATTTCAATAGAAGCAGTGCAAGAATCACTTTCACCTCTGCCAGCGGCTACTGTTAATCTATCAGTCCCTGTATTCCCCCCCCCCATGCTAACAGTTTTCTGACTCACAGATTTCCTTTCGGTCAGCAGGTGGTTGATAGTTGGAAAAAAATTGCATCTGGTAGTGGTAATAGTAGCAGTAATGGCAAATAATGCAAGAAGCAAACTTCAACAGCCAAAAAAAACCCTACACATTTCACCCAACTGTACCCTCCAAGAATTTGCCTGATTCTTCCTTGATTTTATTCAGCACATTCACTTCCACAACAACAGAAGGAAGCCTGTTCTAACAATCAATCACTCATCCGATGGCTGAAGGCAAACTTCAGGAAAACCATCCTTCCTCAACTTGAATTTATGTCCCCCATGTGTGTGTAGTCTCAGCAAGTGGAATAATGCCATTAACATTCAGCTTACTCAATCCATTCAACACTTTTAACACCTCAATCAGATCTCCTCACAAATGCCTAGTCTCAAGACACTGCAATTTGCAAAACTGAAGCCTTTCTAGGCAAGAGCACCCTTTTGTTCCATCCAGCAGTCTGGTTGCCCTTCTCTGCACCTCTTCGAGCAGATCTACATCATTCTTAAAGTGAGGCCTCCAGACCTATATACAGTATTCAAGATGTGGCCTAAACATGGAATTATACAAAGGGAGATGAGGGAAAAATCCATTAGGAGCTAAAAGAGATAATAATAAAGATGCAGTCATCTGCAGATTTTTTTAGCACACCAGCTACTTTAGTGCAATAAGAAAATTCAATAGCATATGAAAAAAGCTGATAAAATCAGAATAAAATACTTGTTATAATATAATGGATTCTTGTTATATAAAAATTTGAGGTCACAAAGTGCATAAATGCCAAAGAAAACAAGAAACTGAAAACTGGTCGCATCTCACTTCTAACTTCCATTCCATTATAATAATACTCTGTTTAATCAAACAATAAGCTAATGAAAGAAATAACTGGCATGTTAATCTTATAACCTTGTATATGAAGGGCACAATAGTATAAATACAGTTAACTTTATTTTAAAATTAAACCTAATGCTATTTCCCATGAAGAGTAATTCAAATAGAATGTCATCTGATATTGTACTTTTCTAAATTCATAGTTCCCTACACGATAAACATTGGCTACTGATATGGGAAAATGGAAAGTCGAGTTATACCTTCTTCATCCTTCTCCACATTTCAAAATCAACTTCAAATACAAACTTGTTTCCATAATTCTGAAGAGTAAAAACAAAACATAAGTGCAAAATTGCATCAGCAATGATACAAAGGTTAATGCTAAACAATATGATCACTTCAAACAAGAACTGGAAATATTATGATCCCTAATATTTCCATCTCTTTTTAGAAGTGGTTGTATTATAATTTCATTTAATTCCATTCAACCTTTTTTTTGTCTGATGAGAGAATTCCAAAGTGAATCTGGAAATGTCTGTCCCCTGTATACTTTGGTAAATTTACTTTAATAGGTGTTTGAAAAAATCCTTTTCATATCATAAGTATTTTTCAATGAACTAAACTGAATATCTGTGAAGTTGTATAAAGCATCTTCTTTAATTTAGCTGCTTTCTCTCTGTCAAGATGGAAGAAGGCAAGCACATATATCACACTTAGTTAACACAAAACACAACTGATTGAAAACCAAAAGAAATACTAGGATCAAAAGGAAAAAGTAACTTGTTGGTTGGAGAATAAAACACAGAATACAGATTCTACTGAAAAGCATATCAGCTTAGATCTTCAATGAAAGCTTTTGCAACTAATGCTGAAAGGTGTGTGTGAGTGAGTGAGAGTGAGAGAGAGATTTATCAATGATATTGATGAAGATATATCAGGCTTAGTGTCGAAGTTTGCAGATGATACAGAGGTTGGCAGGGTTGTTAATGATAGTAATGGCAGTGTGCTAGTGCAACAGGATCTAGAAAATTTGGGAAGATGGGCTGAGAAGTGGCAACTGAAGTTTAACATTCATAAATGCAAAGTACTGCATACGGGTAGAAGTAACCCCACAGGAACGTACCAACTGTGTGGTATACACTTAAAGTGGCAGAAAATAAAAAAGACCTGGGAGTAATTATGCAGTCAGATATGAAGTTTTCTGAGCATGGATGAATGTTAATTAGTAGAGTCTGCCAGTCTTCAGTGCTAAGCCCATTGCTGTTTTCTGTATTTATTAATGATATTATTATTATTATTATTAGCCATATGGTGCAAGGTCGGCTTTTGCTGCACCAGCCAAAAAAAAAATTCAAAGTTACCCCCAGAGAGAGAGAGAGAGAGAGAGAGAGAGAGAGAGAGAGAGCGAGAGAGAGCGAGAGAGAGAGAGAGAGAGAGAGAACAAGAGTCAGAAGTAGAAGGGAATCACCAAGAAAGAGAAGAATGATGATATCCAGCTCAGAACCCCGGGTTTGCCAAGCCATACTTGCCAAATGTGAGCCCCTGGAGTTAATGATATAAGATATACCAGCCTTAATGAATTATTCTCCAATGAAATGTCAAATTGTCTGAATGACTGTTTAAGTTCGCAGATAATACAAAGGTTGGCAGGGTGCTTAAAAGCAGTAATGGCAGTATGCTACAGCAACAATATCCAGAAAATTAGGCAGATGGGCTGAGAAATGGCAATTGAAGTTTAACATTGACAAATGAAAAGTACTGCATATGAGTAGCAGTAATCCCAGAGTAGTAGTAGTAGTGGCACGTGATGCAAGAAAGCAAGTGTATGAGCTTATGCAGCATCAGCCAAAAAAAAAAAATCACACCATTCCCTCCAAATGCCTGTCCAGTTGCTCCTTAAATTTATTTAACCTGTCAACTTCCACAACGACAGATGGAAGTTTGTTCCAGCAATTAACCACCCGCTGGCTAAAGGCAAATTTCCGCACATCTATTCTACATCTGTCTTTTCTTAATTTGAATTTGTGCCCCCTTAGGTTCGTAATCTGAACAAGTGGAAGGATCCCATCAGAATTCAGCGTGCTCAACCCATTCAAGGCTTTATACACCTCAATCAGATCACCGCACAGGTGCCTAGTCTCCAGCCACTGCAATTTGCAGAACTTAAGCCTCTCTTGGTAAGAGGATCCCTTCATTCCCCTCACCAATCTTGTTGCCCTTCTCTGTACACGCTCAAGTAAATCTATATCCTTCCTAAAATGAGGCCTAAAGACCTGTACGCAATACTCTAGGCGTGGCCTGACCATTGCCTTATACAGAGGGACAATCACCTCCTTCTCCCTATATATCATTGACAAATCCCCATGACCTGCCCTGGCAGCCTGTCTGCATTGCTCAGAAAACTTCATATCTGACTGCACAATTACTCCCAGGTCTTTTTCATTTTCTACCACCTTAAGTGTAGTACCACACAGTTGGTACGTTTCTCTGGGGTTACTTCTACCAATATGCAGTACTTTGAATTTGTCAAGGTTAAACTTCAGTTGCCACTTCTTAGCCCATCTGCCCAAATTATCTAGATCCTGTTGCAATTAACTGCCATTAACAACCCTGCCAACCTTTGTATCATCTGTAAACTTAGACATTAAGCCTGATATACCTTCATCAATATCATTGATAAATATACAAAACAACAGTGGACCTAACACCGAACCCTGTGGGACTCCACTAATAACATTAGTCCACGAAGAGCAGCACCCACTGATTACCACCCTCTGTCTTCTCCCACTTAACCATCCTTTTATCCATTGTAGCAACTTACCCTTAATACCATTCTGCTCCAATTTGTTCAATAGTCTTACATGTGCAACAGTGTCAAAAGCTTTCCTGAAATCCAAATATATGATATCAAAATTATTTTTTGCATCCAGTTCCTTTGTAACCACATCATAATATCCTATCAAATTTTTCAGACAAGACTTTCCCTTAACAAACCCATGCTGTGTCTGAATTATTGCTGCAGTCTTGTCTAGATGATCCTGCAATGCATCTTTAACCAGTGACTCCATTATTTTACCCGGAACAGAAATTAAACTAACTGGTCTGTAATTACTCGTGTACCCTTCGATCCCCCTTTGTGAATTGGGGATACATTTGCACATCTCCAATCCGTGGGGACCTCCCCTGAATCCAAGGATGCTCTCATAATTATAGCTAAGGGTTTGCTTAGTTGTTTTGCTGCCTCCTTTAATATAACTGGATAGATCCCATCAACCCCAGGTGCTTTTCTTATGTTTAACTTCAACAATTTCTCCTCCACTTTGCTTTCAGTTATTACAAAATCATTAAGTATCCTGCTACAATTTGATAACCTTCTGCCATTTTCAAACCTTAATAATTCCTCACATGTGAATGTAGATGCAAAATACTCATTCAGTTTGTTTGCTATCTGAGCAGGATCATCAACAGTCGAACCATCGAAGTCAAGTGGACCAATCAGATTCATCCCCTTCCTTTTAGAGTTTATATAAGTAAAGAAATCCTTGCTGTTTTTCTTAGCATCTTTTGCCAAAGATTTCTCGTAATCTGCCTTCACCTGCCTAACCGCCTTTGTGACCTGATTACAGACTAGCTTATATCTGCAAAAGGCTTCTGAGTCGCTTCATAATTTATATGCATCCCATGCATTTTTCTTCTCTGTTACGAGTCTCATTAGTTCATTAGATAACCATTTAGGCCTAAACCTTGAACAATATTTCTTAATAGGTATGAAACTTTTAGTAGCATCCACGATTAATTCCTTGAATGCTTCCCACTTAGAATTTACTGTTGGTAACATCGTCAGTTGATCCCATCGTACAAAATTTAAAAACTGTCGGAGACCACTGTACTCACCTTTACGGAAGCAAAAACCCTTTCCTTTACCCCTGAGATGGTAATTAAATCTTTAAGTAAATCCCACATCAGTACACTGTGATAACTGCCACCTATTGGTTCCTTTATCTGCAAATTCGTAATACACGAATGATCACTGCTGATAACCAGATCAAGAGTATTACTTTCTCTGGTTGCCTCTCGAACATGCTGCTGCAGAAATCAATCATCCAATAAATCCACAAAAGTCTGACTAGTGTGTGATTGACCAACCCACAAGTTCCAGTCAATATCTGGGAAGTTAAAATCCCCCATTATAAGACATTCCGATTTACTAGCCCACTCTATTTCTCTGTACAATTGTTCATTGTACTCATTCAAGTCATTAGGCCTATAACAAACTCCTACTCTTATTTTTGCTTTTGCAGTGCTTATGTCACATCAAACTGACTCAACAGTGCACTGTTCATCTATATCAACTGGATGCATTTCTTTTGATTTTATGTTTTTCTTAATTAACAGTATAACACTTCCTCTCTTTTTATCCTGTCTATCCTTTCTGTACACATTGTACTCCCCAAATTCCAGTTCAGCATTCCTTATATCTGTGTGACACCACGTCTCTGCTATTCCAACAATATCCGCCTTTGATGTCTTGACCAACACTTCTAATTCATCAAATTTATTTACTATACTTCTAGCATTGGTATACATGCAAGCATACACGCTCCTACTCCTAGTTACCCTAACACATCCCATATACCCACCTATTTCAGGATGACTGCCATCCGTCCCTGAAACCCCCAACATCCCACGCTCCAGGTCGCTACTTATTCTAATAGAAGTTGTGCAAGAATCATCTTCACCTCTGCCTACAGCTACTGTTAAACTATTAGTCCTTGTATCCCCCCCAAACTATCAGTTTTCCGACCCACCCAACACTGCCTCGATAGCATCAGCAAATATTCTTGCACCCTTTCTATTTAAGTGTATCCCATCCCTGTAGAAGCAGTCTCTCCTGTTAACAAGTACAGTCCAGGCTGAAAAAAATTCTACCCCTTGAGCCTTGCACATTCTTTCCAGGGCCGAATTGATCGACAAGGCTCTCATCATATACTCCCTTCTATCGTGTCTGGGCAGAATTGCAGACACTTTCAAATTCAACCCTAATTCTCGGCTTTTGTTCAACAGTGACCTGTACTTGTTAAGTAATTCTGTCAGTCTCCTACTCCTAATATCATTAGTGCCAACGTGTACAACTAGATCACCTTTTGTGCCCTTAAAAGATGATATCCGCTCTACAACGTCATCAACCTTTGCCTCTGGCAGACATACCCTGGTCCTGTTCCACCTATCCTTTTTACAAAGCATGTTTCCCGTTTCCCTGACAATAGAGTCACCAACAACTATTAGTTCCTGTGGGACCAGCGCATTCTCTGGCGTTGATGTGGGCAGCTGGGAGCTTGATGGGCACCTCAATTTAGATCTTTTGAGGGCATCCACCCTGTCCTTCAAACTCTCATATAGGCCCATAACAACGCTGAGTGGTCGTCTGAGTAATGAATGATGGATATAATAATAATCATTTAGAGTAATTCATACCCACACCCACCCTAAAGGGAGGGAGTATGACTTACTGTTCCCTGCACCAATGGCATATTGTAATTTGGACTACTGTGTGTTTTTCTGGAAAAGTGTTCCCCCCCCCCACGGGCAAGAATTGCTGAATTAAAAGACAAAATTGAAAGAAGGGAGAGATAAAAGTAAAAACAGTAATAATATAATAAAATTTTTATAATGAAATAAATGAAACAGCACACATGGGATAAATTACATGAACCAGAATTAATAAAATACCATTTTCAATTCATCGAAAAAAAACTAATTATTTTTTTATAATTAAAAAACAGTGTCTGAGATGCAATGTGAACAGATAATAATAATAATAATAAATTCCATTTATTAGCTATTAGTTAGGAGTATCATACAATACAGAGAGGCAACATAAAGACAAACAGATCACTATTTGCAGGTTTGTCCAGAAGCATACTGGAAAAAGTGACAAACTGAAGTAGCCATGTCCCTGATGTACCATCTATAATGATCAGAATTACACTGACAATGACAAACATGCCCAGGGACAACCAATGAAATAGCTAGAGGTGCTTACAAGATAATTGAAAATAAATTTAAATAAACTAATAATAATAATAAGAACAATAATAATAATAAAATAACTAGTTGTACTAGTTATAACCCAGTGTAACATACACCATCTTTCTGATTATGGCATAAATAGTTTAATCTAGATCCTTTAGTCTTCACCATTCTTGTTTAGCAGTGATATAATTCTACAGCAGTCACCTGCTGTAGAATTACAGCAGGTGACTGCTGTAATTTGCAGATAAAGGGACCACTAGGTGGCAGTGATCACAGTGTGCTGAAGTGGGATTTACTCAAAGAGGTAACTACTGTCAGGGGTAAAGAAAAGGGTTTTTGCTTCCGTAAAGGGGAGTACAGTGGTCTCAGACAGTTTTTAAATTCTGTACAGTGGGATCAACTGACGATGTTACAAACAGTAAATTCTAAGTGGGAAGCATTCAAGGAATTAATCGTGGAAGCTACTAGACTTTTCATACCGATTAAGAAATATTGTTCAAGGTTTAGGCCTAAATGGTTATCAAATGAACTAATGAGACTCGTGACAGAGAAGAAAAATGCATAGGATGCATATAAATTATCAGGCAACGCAGAAGCCTATGGTAGATATAAGCTAGTCTGTAATCAGGTCACAAAGGAGGTTCGGCAGGCGAAGGTGGATTAAGAGAAATCTTTGGCAAAAGATTCTAAGAAAAACAGCAAGGATTTCTTTACTTATATAAACTCTAAAAAGGGGATGAATATGATTGGTCCACTTGACATCGATGATTCGACTGTTGATGATCCTGCTCAGATAGCAAACAAACTGAATGAGTATTTTGCATCTACATTCACACGTGAGGAATTATTACAGTTTGAAAATGGAAGAAGGTTATCAAATTGTAGCAGTGTGCTTAATGATTTTGTAATAACTGAGAGCAAAGTGGAGGAGAAATTGTTGAAGTTAAACATAAGAAAGGCACCTGGGGTGGATGGGATCTATCCAGTTATTTTAACGGAGGCGGCAAAGCAACTAAGCAAACCCTTAGCCATAATTATGAGAGCATCCTTGGAGTCAGGGGAGGTTCCCACGGACTGGAGATGTGCAAATGTATCCAAAATTCACAAAGGTGGATCGAAGGGTGACACGAGTAATTACAGACCAGTTAGTTTAACTTCTGTTCCGGGTAAAATAATGGAGTCACTGGTTAAAGACACATTGCAGGATCATCTAGACAAGACTGCAGCAATAATTCAGACACGGCATGGGTTTGTTAAGGGAAAGGCTTGTCTGACATATTTGATTGGTTATTATGATGTGGTCACAAAGGAACTGGATGCAAAAAATAATTTTGATATCATATACCTGGATTTCAGGAAAGCTTTTCACACTGTTGCGCATGGAAGACTACTGTACAAATTGGAGCAGAATGGTATTAAGGGTAAGTTGCTACAATGGATAAAAGGATGGTTAAGTGGGAGAAGACAGAGGGTGGTAATCAATGGGTGCTGCTCTTCGTGGACTAATATTATTAGTGGAGCCCCACAGGGTTCGGTGTTGGGTCCACTGTTGTTTTGTGTATTTATCAATGATATTGATGAAGGTATATCAGGCTTAATGTCGAAGTTTGCAGATGACACAAAGGTTGGCAGGGTTGTTAATGACAGTAATGGCAGTGTGCTACTGCAACAGGATCTGGATAATTTGGGCAGATGGGCTAAGAAGTGGCAACTGAAGTTTAACCTTGACAAATGCAAAGTACTGCATATGGGTAGAAGTAACCCCAGAGAAACGTACCAACTGTGTGGTACTACACTTAAGGTGGTAGAAAATGAAAAAGATCTGGGAGTAATTGTGCAGTCAGATATGAAGTTTTCTGAGCAATGCAGACAGGCTGCTAGGGCAGGTCATGGGATTTGTCAATGATATATAGGAATTTTGCTAGCAGGGAAAAGGAGGTGATTGTCCCTCTGTATAAGGCAATGGTCAGGCCACGCCTTGAGTACTGCGTACAGGTCTGGAGACCTCATTTTAGGAACGATGTAGATTTGCTTGAGCGTGTACAGAGAAGAGCAACACGATTGGTGAGGGGAATGAAAGGATCCTCTTACCAAGAGAGGCTTAAGTTCTGCAAATTGCAGTGGCTGGAGACTAGACACCTGCGCGGTGATCTGATTGAGGTCTATAAGGCCTTGAATGGGTTGAGCACGCTGAATTCTGATGGGATTCTTCCACTTGTTCAGATTACGAACCTACGGAGACATAAGTTCAAATTAAGAAAGGACAGATGTAGAATAGATGTGCGGAAATTTGCCTTTAGCCAGCGGGTGGTTAATTGCTGGAACAAACTTCCATCTGTCGTTGTGGAAGTTGATAGGTTAAATAAATTTAAGGAGGAACTGGACAGGCATTTGGAGGGAATGGTGTGCTTTTTTTTTTGGCTGATGCTGCATAAGCTCATACACTTGCTTTCTTGCATCACGTGCCACTACTACTACTACCTGTTGGATATATGCATATATATCTCTATTTGCAGGTGGTTCCCCATCTTCTCCAACAAATATTGCAGCAACCTCCGTTTTGGTTGTAGGTGCATTATACTGTCTCTTATCTAAGTTCAGGTCTTCTATAAATGCCATGCACACATTCACTGTTGGATTGGCCTGAGTTATTTGATGCATTTGTTTATGTGACTCAGCAAATGGGTTAACTTGTCGCAGCATCTCGTCCAAACTAACATTTCTCCCACACATTAACTACTTACAGAGGAAAATAAGAAACTACACTGCGCCGGTCACCAGGGTGACCTGCCAAGATTGGGGGCTCAAAAAGTGCATCCTAGCATTGCTCTATAAAGCCATATTCATACTGGCAATCACCTATGCTTCTGGTATATGGTTCACCAAAGCCTCCACCGTGGTAGGACAAAGAAAGCTGAACATCATTCAGCGGCCAATTCTCCTTACAATAACCAGAGCAAGCTCTACAGGTGCTTGCCAGTGTACCTATTGCCAGCAGAGGAAACTCTACCCACCTTCATTGATTTTACTACAGATCCTGCTAACACCTATTCCGGGGAAAAAAGCAGACTCTTAACCTACTTACAACAGACCTGGCAAGCTAGATGGTCTGAATCCACCAAAGGGGCCATCACCAGACATATGCAAAGTATATCCTAAATCACCATCCTGGTTCTCCCCAGCCCTTCTAACCATGTACCTCCTAACAGGGCATGGTGCCTTTCACAGCAAACTGAACCTTCTTGGACTCTCCAACAGCTCCCTTTGCACCTGTAGCACCCAGGAGACCTGGGACCACTTGATGTATGACTGCCTACTATACAATTTGTATGATGGCCTTAGATCTTCTCTCATCACACAAATCCATTTCATCCCGAGAGACCAGGAGCAACATCTCCTGGAAGACCACCACACCTATACAGCCTTTTCTAACTTTGCTCAGGGCTTCTTCATGAGGCCAAAAATCCTGCCACAACCTCAGAATCAGACTCAAATAGACAATGATACAGTCTAACCAGCCATGTGTCAAGACTACTACTTGCTTCAGCATACTGCAATCCCTGTGAAGACTTTCAATCTGCACAATAATTGTGCCTTTACAATATATCTTTACACTGTAGAGGAAAATAAGAAAATAGTGACTGCCGCTACCATGACTGTCACTCCGGCTTCACCTCCCACCAAGTTGACTCACCACTGAAATGACTCCACTACTTGGACAGGACCTGTCTGTCCCAGGATTGACACTACTCGAATTTGACCTTCTCAGACTAGACTCTACCAACTATGGCTTCACGCAGCATTGCTGCCAATGCCATGTGGCGACCCTGAACCCGTGCTCCCTTACACAGCCCTGTTTCTCCCCTTTTCCCCTGGTGGGAGGGGGGGATGACAATCTTGTCTCCTCCTCTCCCCCCTGTTCTTCTGGTGGGGCATCGGCCAGCCTCACTGATTTTGGGGTCATCTACTCTATCGACCCTGTACTTCTGTCTCCCCCACCAGCCTTCAGTCTCCCCTCCTTCTCTAGCTTTCCAACTAATGTTCATCCTATGTCAAAATTATCCTGGCCCTACACCCAAAATTCTTAATTCCACACTGTAGTATAACTTAAAACTCCTTTAGCCTGACCCAATCTCTAGTGCCTCCCCCCCCCCTTTTTTTAAGTCCTAGCCACTGAAATCTCAGGAAATTAGGTGGCAGGACCTGCCAGAGTACTCATTTAAAAATACTGATGTACCTGGTCTGCCTCCACAGGGCTTAGTGTGGGCAACATTGGGCCTCAGCAGGGGTCCAGAGGCTAAATGGCCAAATGAACAATGGTACATGACAGTACACCCAATAATATCAATACACTTTTAAATTTCTGGCCTTTTTGAGTGTACTGTAACACACGACAATGTAGACTATGTGGAGATGGGGGAAATTCTTGGTGCCGTAAGATCCTAAACACACTTTACTGCATAAAAATGCATTACTAGTATGGGATCAGTTTAGAACACACAGGTGCCTCCGTAGTGGGAAGGAGTAGCAGTGCGTAGCACATGCTTCTTGATTAGACCGGGGTTCGAGCCCGTCGCCACCAAATACGGAGGATGTGGAAAGGTCAGGGAATAACCACCGCATATCCCGGAGCAATATGGCCTTAGTTGCTAATGCTCCTAAAAACCAAATAACTAACTAACTAAAACACACAGGACTGAAAACATCAAACAACTGGCTGAAATGAACACAAAATTGGTGGCAATTCCAGGTGGCTCCCAGTTACAGGCGTTACATGTCAGCATCAATAAGCCATTCAAGAAAAACATGTGTGAGTAATGGAATAAATGGATGATAGATGGAAACTGTGATATGACACCCAAGGGAAGATGAAATGTCCATCAATAGCACAGGTGTGCGAATCAGTGCTGAAGTCATGGCATGATGTTAAGACTGAAATTGTGGTCAAGTCCTTTAAAAAATGTGGTATAAGTAATGCAATGGATGGCACCGAAGATCAGTTATTGTATGAGAGTGATGGTGATACTAGTGAAGAGGATGATGATGATGATTATGATGATATTGAGGATAATGATGATCAAGCCAATAATGAATCTGAAATTGAATAATACTAAAATAATAAGAGTAATAATCCTATATCTTTCTTTATTGGCTTTTGGGTTTTATTTTTATTATTTTAAATTTCCATTGTATTAACAATACATTTTTTTATTGTTAATACAATGTGTTAATACAATGTAAAAAGTGTTATTTTCTTAAATTTACCATTCCAAAATTAGGGTACATCTTCCACGCCACAGCGTCTTATAAGCCGACAAATACAATAATTTATTTTTGGTTTTGATTTCAAAATCTTGCATTTCATAATTTCAGTTTGAAATGCATTATAGTTGGATTATAATTTTCTGGTGGATAAGTTAATTCAGATTACATGTTTTTTGTTTTACTGTCTTATCATCGACCAAAATCTCGTAATCCAAATTACATCACCTGAATTATGAATCACCAACTGATCATATTAGCAGAATTCTCATTTAATAAGTCTTCCTCACAGTTTCTTTGATAATGGTCAGGTAGCACAGCCTGGCATGCAAAATACATCAGTAATAGCTGTGACACAAAAATTCCAAATGTACTTCGGATTTCAATTTCAAATCTGCACATTACCATCCACATTAAAAAATAAAATAGTAAACCTTCATTATTACATCAGCATCCAAGGTTATCAATTTTATATGAAAATTTATTTGTTGACTTATTTTCAATCCTGATTCACATATGTTGATGTTGTTTGTTTTTTAGGAGCATTAGCAACTAAGGCCATATTGCTCCGTGAACATGCGGTGGTCATTCCTGACCTTTCCGCATCCTCCGTATTTGGTGGTGACGGGCTCGAACCCCGGTCTAATCAAGAAGCGTGTGCTACTCACTGCTGCTCCTTCCCACCTGGCTACGGAGGCGCCTCTGATTCACATATATTGTGTACTTGATTGCAGGAGCAGCAGTGCGTAGCACATGCTTCTTGATTAGACCGGGGTTCGAGCCCGTGACCACCAAATACGGAAAGGTCAGGGAATGACCACCGCATATCCCCGGAGCAATATAGCCTTAGTTGCTAATGTTCCTAAAAATCAAATAACAAACAAACAAACAAACAAACTTGATTGCAGAAATTCAATCAAGTGGAGGAAAGTGGGAGGAGAAAATCTGGCTCTCGAATTCTCTCCATTTTTTAAAATACTTTAAACGTCTTTAAATATTATTTTTTAAAACAAACTGTACAATGAAAAACTTATTATAAGACTTTCATTTTAAAGATTATATTCTCAAACATTTATTTTAAAACTATTAAAAAAATATTTTTGCCAATCAAGTCACATATTTCATAAAATATTTGTGTGCTTTTAATGCTTATCTACTAGCTGTTATAATTTTTTAATCCTGTTAGATGTTAATTTATAAAAGATAAATTAAATTAATAATTAAAAGTATACACTATATTATTTATTCTTATATCCACTATATGGTCAAAATAAAGAATACACTAAGAAGTGCCAAATTTTAAATTATCGATTTCCTTTATTCCAAATATTTCCAAGGTATCATGGAGGACTCATATGTGCTAGTCAGTGTAACTTTCAGGGTTTTATTGTTTTTCTATAAGACATTGTTTTACAGAATCAAGTAAATTTAGGGCAAAAAGTCTCATGGTAAGAGGGCTATAAAATATTAATGTTTTTATTTTAATTTTTATAAGGAGGGCATATCCTCATTATGCACATAGCAATTGATGCTTCAAGCAAGTAGATTTGCTAATTAGAGCATCAGTCTCATATTGCAGAGGTCTTTACCCCAAGTTGCCTTGGTATTTCACTACTCTAAATAAAAAGAAAAGAGCTGCTGCAATGGAGAGAAACATATTGTCATTTAAGGCAAAGAGTCTCTACAATATGACATTCACAAATCAAGTAGAAAACTAAATTGAACACTAATTTTTATAGCTCTCATAGCACAAGGTTTTATGCCCTATATATATATTTGAGTTTTTAATCTGCTGTGCCATTTTGCATTTCACATATCATATCATAAATATATCTTGCCACTGGATTATTCAGGTCTTCACAGTGGCTAATTACTGATGAGACTCCAATAAGAGTTGAAACCATAATCTGGATCAGTGATTCTCACTCTTTTGTCACTCATGGCAACCTTTGAGGGAAAAACACTATACACAGTACACCCAAAAATGCAATTTTCATTAGTTTCATTTCAATAATTCAATGCAGTATTTATAATCTGACAGCACTCCTTTAAGATATTCACAACACTCCCGAGTGCCGTCAGTGAGTTTCTTACACCAGTTGAGAATCACTGGCCTAGATAATGGCATAAACTTTAAATAAACAGGCAATACACTTCTCCATTATTCAGAGTAGTGTAATAGATTGTTTGTTTGTTTGTTTTGTTTTTTAGGAGCATTAGCAACTAAGGCCATATTGCTCCGGGATATGCGGTGGTCATTCCCTGACCTTTCCGCATCCTCCGTATTTGGTGGTGACGGGCTCGAACCCCGGTCTAATCAAGAAGCGTGTGCTACGCACTGCTGCTTCCCACCTGGCTACGGAGGCGCCTAGTGTAATAGAAGAAACGCGTGGTGAAGGGCCTCCACAATATGAGATCGATGCACTAAGCAGCAAACCTACTTTGATCATTACCATTTACATAATGAAGCTAGATTCTACTTCACAAACTGGATTATGGATAAACATTTAACTGTAAACAATCAGCAGAAAGAAAAGGATCACCCACAGCAATGCAGCATCAAAAAATAAAAATAATAAAAACATAAAAAAAAAAAAAAATCTTAAACAGGGGAGAAGAATAGACAAGCTCTCATTTCCATAACAGCAGCAACTGGATTATGGATAAACATTTAACTATCAACATTCAGCAGAAAGAAAAGGATCACCCTCCTCCTCCAACCAACAGCAATGCAGCATCAAAAAAAAAATAATAATAATAAAAAAAATCTTAAACAGGGGAGAAGAATAGACAAGCTCTCATTGCCATTATAGCAGCAACTAGAAGCTAATGTCTGTGTAAAGCCAGCCCACCTACAAAGATAACCAACAATGCTATTAGACAGTGTAAATTACGTTGAAAAATGAATAAAGCAAAAAATTACACATTGAAAAATTACTGAAAACCACTCAATAGACTCCAGCATACCTAAACTCAAAGTGTGATAAACTGTTCAAGTCATTGTCAGCCATTTTCAATACACTACAGCATGAAGGCCTCTCCAGAAACTTTCCAGCTCCTGTTTTGTGCAATGGCCATACATTTACTGCCCATTAAATCCTGAGTTTCATCTGTTCATCTCTGTTGTTGTCTTCCAGGCTTTCTTTTAGCTCCTCTTGGGTACCATTCTATTTTCTTAATCCATCTGTTATCATGTCTTCAAGCTAATTGGTTGGTTATTTGGTTTTTTTTGGAGCATTAGCAACTAAGGCCATATTGCTCCGGGATATGCGGTGGTCATTCCCTGACCTTTAAGCGTCCTCCGTATTTGGTGGTGATGGGCTCGAACCCCGGTCTAATCAAGAAGCGCGTGCTACGCACTGCTGCTCCTTCCCACCTGGCTACGGAGGCGCCCTCTTCAAGCTATGTGTCCTGCCCAAATCCATTTCAGTTTTTTTTTTATTTTGATAAGAATGTCCTTTACTTGAGTTTGTTGGCTAATCCATGTGTTTCTTTTTTTTTTTTTTTTTTTTTTTTTAATTCAACAGTCTGATTCCTAATATAAATCATTTCATTCTTCACTATGTAGTTTTCAGTTCCACTTCCATTCTTTTGGTGAGTACCCAAGTACCACATCCATAAGTCATGGTTGGAAGCATACATTGGTTCATTATTTTACATTTCAGACAAACTGGGATATTGCTCCTCAGTATTAAGATTTTCCTCTAATTCTTCAGGATCATGGCTCATGATCACAATGTCACCTGCAAATCGTATATGGTTTAGGTACTCTCCATTCACATTGACTCCTTTCTGCAACCAGTCCAATCTTCTGAAAGCTTCAACAGCAGCAGTCAACAACTTTGAGGATATTGTGTATACTTGAGAAACTTCTTTCTCAATTTTAAATTTTCTACTGTCTGTCCAGTCTAATAAAGGAGGTAGAATAACTGCTTAAGTAAAGCAGCTTAATTTTTCTTTTAAATAGTAAACAGCACAGAGGAATTTCTAATAGGTCATTCCAGAGAGGGCAACAAACTCATCTTCATTTAATGAAGATGAGTATGTTGCCCCATCTTGCATAGCCAGTTCTACTTGGACAAAAACTTGCATAGCAGGTCAGACCATTGCTGAAATTTGGACAGAAAAATGGCAGCTTTGCAGCTTCATGATTTGCACAGTGCACAGCTGGAGCTCAGAGATCATGAGGGACAATCATTTCCAATGATGACAACATTTTCAAAAATTAAATGTTGGCACAACTTCCTTTCCACCGCTCCTGCACAATTCCAATCTCAAAGATCTCTTATTGGTGACTCTATTGTCAGGGAAACGGGGAACAAGGTATGTAAAAAGGACAGGTGGAACAGGACCAGGGTATATCTGCCAGGGACAAGTGTTGATGACGTAGAGCGGATATCATCTTTTAAGGGCACAAAAGGTGATATTGTGGTACATGTTGACACTAATGATATTAAGAGTAGGAGACCGGCGGAATTACTTAACAAGTACAGGTCACTGTTGAAAAAAAGCCGAGAATTAGGGTTGCATTTGAAAGTGTTTGCAATTCTGCCCAGACACAATAGGAGGGGGTATATGATGAGAGCCTTGTTGATCAATTCGGCTCTGGAAAGATTGTGCAAAGCGCACCAGTTAGAATTTTTTTCAGTCTGGTCTGTACTTGTTAACAGGAGAGACTGCTTCTACAGGGATGGGATACACTTAAATAAAAAGGGTGCAAGAATATTTGCTGATGCTATCGAGACAGTGTTAGGTGGGTCTGACCACTGCTAGTTTGGGGGGGGCGGATACTAGGACTAATAGATTAACAGTAGCCACTGGCAGAGGTGAAAGTGATTCTTGCACTGTTTCTATTGGAATGAGCAGAAGCCTGGAAAACAAGATGCAGGGTATTTCAGAGACTGCTGGGAGTCACTGCGGTACAAGTAAACACATGGGTTGTGTTAGGGTAGCTAAAAATAGGAACAGGTGCATGTATACTTGCATGTACACCATTGCTAGGAGTTTGGTAAATAAATTTGATGAATTTGAGGTATTGCTCAAAACATCAAAGGCAGATATTGTTGGGCTATCAGAAACATGGTGTCACACAGATATAAAGAATGCAGAACTGGGATTTGGGAAGTACAATGTGTACAGAAAAGATAGACAGGATAGAAAGGGAGGAGAGGTTATGCTATTAGTTAAGAAACACATAAAATCCAAGGAAGTGAAACCAGTCGACATCCCTGGACAGTGCAGTGTCTAGTCAGTTTGGTGTGACATAAGCATTGGGAGATCAAAATTGAGAGCAAGAGTGTGCTATAGGCCTAATGACTCTGATAAGTATAATAAGAAACTGTACAGGGAAATAGAGTGGGCAGGTATATTAGAGTCTTATAATGGGGGATTTTAATTTCCCAGATACTGACTGGAATTTGTGGGTTAGTCAATCACACACTAGCAAGGCTTTTTTGGATTTATTGGATGATTGTTTTCTACATCAGCATGTTCTGGAGGCAACTAGAGGGAGTAATGCTCTTGATTTGATTATCAGTAGTGATTCTTCATGCATTAAGAATCTGCAAATAAAGGAACCACTAGGTGGCAGTGATCACAGTGTGCTGAAGTGGGATTTTCTCAAAGAGGTAACTACCAACAGGGTTAAAGGGAAGAGTTTTCACTTTCGTAAAGGTGACTAAGGAGGTCTGAGACAGTATTTAATTCTATACAGCGGGAACAACTGATGATGTTACCAACAGCAAATTCAAAATGGTTAACATTCAAAGAATTTATCTTGGAAGCTAGTAGGCTTTACATCCCAACTAAGAGGGCACACTATAGCCATAGCAGCTAATGCCCCAATAAACAACCATACCACACACACACACCAACTAAGAAATATTGTTCAAGGTTTAGGCCTAAATGGATGTCAGATGAACTAATGAGATCTATGGTAGAGAAGAAAAATGCATGGAATACTTATAAATTAATGTGTGACATGGAAGCCTATGATAGATATAAGCTAGTCTGTAACCAAGTCACAAAGGAGATTAAGCAGGCAAAGGCAGATTATGAGAAAACCTTGGCAAAGGATGCAAAGAAAAACAGAAAAGAGTTCTTTACCTATGTATACTCTAGAAGGAAAAGGATAAATCAGATTGGTCCACTGGATATTGATGGTTCAACTGTTGATGATCCTGCTCAGGTGGCTAACAAACTAAATGAGTATTCTGCATCTATATTCACACATGAGGAGTTATTAAGGAAGGGGTAATGCCAGAGGTGAAGTAAACTCTGGCAGTGAGCTAGATGATTTTGTAATAACTGAGAAGAAAGTGGAGGAGAAATTGTTGAGGATAAACATAAAAAAGGCACCCGGGGTGGATGGGATCTATCCAGTTATATTAAAGGAGGCAGCAACGGAAGTAAGCAAACCCTTAGCCATAATTATGAGAGCTTCTTTGGATTCAGGGGAGGTACCCATAGACTGGAGATGTGCCAATTCACAAAGAAGGATTAAAGGCTGACAGGAGTAATTATAGACCTGTGAGTTACAATTCTGTTCCAGGAAAATTAATGTAGGCACTGGTTAAAAAAGCACTGTAGGATCATCTAGACAAGACTTCAGTTATAGCTTGAACACAGCATGGTTTTGTAAGTGAAAGCCTTGCCTGACCAATTGGATTGGATACTATGATGCAGTTCCAAAAGAACTGGATGCAGGGAGTAGCTTTGATATTATATATTAGGATATTAGAAAGGCTTTTGATACTGTTGCACAAATCGGAGCAGTGTGGCATTGGAGGCAAATTGCTGTTATGGATAAAGGGATGGTTGTGGGGGAGAAGACAGAGAATGGTAATCAATGGACACTGCTCATCGTGGACTAATGTTATTAGTGGAGTCCCTCGGGGTTCAGTGTTGGGTCCATTGTTGTTTTCTGTATTTATAAATGATATTGATGATGGTATATCAAGCTTAATGTACAAGTCTGCAAACGATACAAAGGTTGGCAAGGTTGTTAAGGACACTACTGACAGTATGCTGCTGCAATAGGATTTGGGAAAGTTGAGCAGATGGGCTGAGAGGTGGCAAATGAAGTTTAACATTGACAAATGTAAAGTACTACATATGGGAAACAGTAACCACAGAGCAATGTATCAACTCTGTGGTACTACACTGACAGTGGTAGAGAATGAAAAGGACCTGGGGGTAATTGTGCAGGCAGATATGAAGTTTTCTGAGCAGTGCAGACGGTTTGCAAGAGTAGCTCATAGTATCTTGTCAATGATATACAGGAATTTTTATAGCACGGATAAGGAGGTGATTATCCCCTTGTATAAAGCAATGGTCAGGCCACATTTTGAGTACAATATACAGGTCTGGAGGCCTCATTTCAAGAAGGATGTAGAGCTGCTGGAAGGAGTACAGAGAAGGGCAACAAGATTAGTGAATGGAACAAAGAGTTGCTCTTACGAAGAAAGGCTTAAGTTTTACAAATTACAGTGTCTGGAGACTAGGCACTGGCGAGGTGATCTCATAGAGGGGTATAAAGCCTTGAATGGTTTGAGCATACTCAATGCTGATGGGATTTTTCCTCTTGCTCAGAATAATCACCTGACAGGGAATAAATTCAAATTGAGGAAAGACAGATGTAGGATAGATGTACGGAAATTTGCATTTAGCCAGCGTAGTTGGTTGGTGGAACAGACTTCCATCCCTTGTTGTGGAAGTTGATAGCCTAAATAAATTTAAGGCTCAGCTGGACAGGTATTTCGAACGAACAGAGGGGTGAAACGGGAGTGTTTTTTTTTTTTTTCTGGCTGATGCTGCATAAGCATGCTTTCTTGCATCATATGACTCTACTAATGCTAATCTCACCTCATTCTATCTTTCTCTCTCTGCAAGACTTTTTTTTTTTTTTTAATAAAAATATGTTCACGTTTTGGGAATATTATATGGGCCATAGTAGAATTATTAATGTATTCTGCTTCACAGCTTTTTTGGGCAGGAAATAATTAGTTACCGAGCAATAAAAAGTACTGCAACAGGATCTAGAAAATTTGGGCAGATGGGCTGGGAAGTGGCAACTGAAGTTTAACCTTGACAAATGCTTGTTTGTTTGTTATTTGGTTTTTAGGAGCATTAGCAACTAAAGCCATATTGCTCCGGGATATGCGGTGGTCATTCCTTGACCTTTCCGCATCCTCCGTATTTGACAAATGCAAAGTACTGAATATGGGTAGAAGTAATCCCAGAGAAACGTACCAACTGTGTGGAACTACACTTAATGTGGTAGAAAATGAAAAAGACCTGGGAGTAATGGTGCAGTCAGATATGAAGTTTACTGAGTAATACAGACAGGCTGTCAGGGCAGGTCATGGGGTTTTGTCAATGATATATAGGAATTTCGCTAGCAGGGAAAAGGAGGTGATTGTCCTTCTGTATAAGACAATGGTCAGGTCATACCTTGAGTACTGCATACAGGTCTGGAGGCCTCATTTCAGGAAGGAAGCAGATTTGCTTGCATTTACAGAGAAGGGCTTGTTGTTGTTGTTATTTGGGTTTTAGGAGCATTAGCAACTAAGGCCATATTGCTCCGGGATATGCGGTGGTCATTCTCTGACCTTTCCGCATCCTCCATATTTGGTGGTGACAGGCTCGAACCCCGGTCTAATCAAGTAGCGTGTGCTATGCACTGCTGCTCCTTCCCACCTAGCTACGGAGACGCCCAACAGAGAAGCGCAACGAGATTGGTGAGGGGAATAAATGGATCATCTTACCAAGAGAGGCTTAAGATCTGCAAATTGCCGTGGCTGGAGTCTAGGCACCTGTGAGGTGATCTGATTGAGGTGTATAAGGCCTTGAATTGGTTGAGCACACTGAATTCTGATGGGATTCTTCCACTTGTTCAGATTACGAACCTAAGGGGACATAAATTAAAATTGAGGAAAGACAGATGTAGAATAGATTTGCTGAAATTTGCCTTTAGCCAGCGATTGGTTAATTGCTGGAACAAACTTCCATATGTCGGCAGATAATGAGAAATCGCTGGCAAAGAGTGGGGATAAGGAATTCTTCACACATATAAATGCAAAGAAGAGAAGGACAAACCAGATAGTATTAGTTACCCCAGGTGGGCTTAGAGGGGAACAGGTATCCTGTGTGTTATCAGACACTCAGTCTAAAATACTGATGGATTCAACAGGATCTTTTCATGGTGACCAGGCGTCTCTTCAAGAAGGCTGGTCAGCGTGAAGAGGAAAAGTCCAAACCCTCCAGCATATGACAGCATGACAAAACAAATGGCCCTCAGTCCCCAGCGGCTTTCACTCCCCCTCTTACGGCAGCGAGAGGATCAGAGTGGAAGCAGAGGGTGCTAAGAATCTCTGGGTACAACCAGCCTGCCATGCACAGAAGCTGAACTTGGCCTGTTACAGCATAAGATCATTCATCGGTGAAGACAGGATATTAGAGCTGGAAAAGGAATTAGAAAATGTGAATTTGAATATCATCGGTTTGGCTGAAACAAGAAGAAGAAATGAATCACTTATAAGTTTATCATTTGGAAATCTGCTGTACACCAATGGAAACAGTGAAAGGAGTGAAGGTGGAGTTGGGTTTCTGGTCCATAAAGATTTAAAAAACAACATTTTGGAATTCAAAAGTACATCACCAAGGGTGTCAAGACTAATACTCAAGATTTCTAAGCCGAAAGGTTATAATGATTTATGCACCAACATCGAGCCATGACGATGAAGAGGTTGAAGGAATGTGCACCGAAATTGAGAATCTTCTAGATGAGCAGAAAAACTACTACACTATTATTATGGGGGACTTCAATGCTAAGGTTGGAAAAAGACAAAACAGCGTAGAAAGGGAAACTATAGGAAATTTTGGAATTTCCTATAGTTCCAAGAAGGAACTATTTGAAAAAGGGTGAACAGAAAGTGGACATGGAAGGGTCCAAATACATTAACAACTAATGAAATAGACTTCATCCTCACTAACAGAAGATATATTGTGAATGATGTTACCGTCCTGAATAAGGTAAATGTTGAAAATGATCACAGAATGGTACACTTGATATAGATGTAGGAAAGGAAAGGAAAAAACTGACTCGAGTAAATAATACAACGGTCTTTGAGATAACAGAGGAGGAGAAAAAGCAGTATGTACTGGAACTTAAGAACAAGTTTGAGCTTCTGCAGACTGCTCAGGACCAAGATATTGACGAGGAATATTACAACTTTCTGAAAGTGATAAAGCCCAAGAAACCTATAGGGAAACAGAAATCCAAAGAAGAAAAAATTAGTCAAGAAACACTTGTCATGATGAACCGAAGACGACAAATGAAGAGCAAGAAAAACACTGACAGGGAGAAAATTGAGTATACTGAGTTATGCAAAGCCATTAGAAAGAGACTCAGAGAGGACATAAGAAGATTTAACACAAGAAAAGTAGAACAAGCATTAAGGGAAAACAAAGGATTTAAATCAGCAGCCATGAGCAGTAATACAGAAAGACAAATGATACTGAAACTGAAGAATAGCGATGGTGTACTTATAAACAGCAGAGAAGGCATAATTCAAATAACAGAAGACTACTATAGAGAATTATACAAGGAGCGAGGGAATGATGCCAGCAGTGGGGAAGGTGGATTGCAAATTAGCAACACATACGACATACCCGATATTCTTCCTGATGAGGTAGAACATGCATTGAAGAAAATGAAGAATCAGAAAGCCCAAGGGTCAGATGAAGTTACTGTAGAGTTGTTAAAATTGGGAGGAAGAGACATAACACAGAAACTGTCAAGGCTCTTCACAAAGTGCATTAGAAAAGGTGTGATGCCTAAGCAGTGGAATAATGCAATCATAGTTTTGCTGCATAAGAAAGGAGATAAATCAGAAATTGGAAATTATAGACCAATTAGCTTGTTATCCCACATTTAAAAATTGTTCACAAGGGTCATTACTAACAGATTAGAAAGAATACTTGATGAGAATCAACTGAAAGAGCAAGCTGGCTTTAGGACAGGGTTCTCAACTATGGATCACCTTCATGTAATATCACAGCTAATGGAGAAAGCAAATGAATATAAAACACCATTATGCCTGGCATTTGTGGATTATGAAAAGGCATTTGACTCCATACAGCATAAGGCAATGTTTCGGGCACTGGTTTGTTTGTTTGTCTATTATTTGGATTTTAGGAGCATTAGCAACTAAGGCCACATTGCTCCGGGATATGCGGTGGTCATTCCCTGACCTTTCCACATCTTCCGTATTTGGTGGTGACGGGCTCGAACCCCGGTCTAATCAAGAAGCATGTGCTACGCAGTGCTGCTCCTTCCCACCTGGCTACGGAGGTGCCTCGGCACTGGAAACACAAGGCATAGATACCCCACATATGATTTTGAAGAAAATATATGAGAATGCTACCTCCTTTATTAGACTAGACAAAGACAGTAGGAAATTTAAAATTGAGAAAGGAGTTCGACAAGGAGACAGAATATCTCTGAAGCTGTTTACTGCTGCCCTTGAGGAAGCTTTCAGAAGATTAGACTGGTCGCAGAAAGGAGTCAATGTGAACGGGGGGTACCTAAACCATTTACGATTTGCAGATGACATTGTGGTCATAAGCCATGATCCCAATGAATTAGAGGAAAATCTTAATCAGTTATGCACAGTTAGTAAGGATTTTGGACTCAAGATGAAACTAAACAAAAGTAATGATGAACAAGTATGCCACAGAAAGGGAAATAATGATTGAAGGAGCAGTAATTGAAAAGGTGGAGTCATATACTTATCTGGGAGAAGTTATTAGCTGTAATAATGATAAATAGCTAAAGTCAAGAGAAGAATAAATTTTGGATGGATAGCATTCAGGAAATATAGTCACATATTGAAGAGCAATATCCCAGTTTGTCTGAAACGTAAAATAATGAACCAATGTATACTCCCCACCATGACTTTTGGAAGTGAAACTTGGGCACTCACCAAAAGAATGGAAGAGAAGCTGAGAACTGCAGCGAAGAATGGAACGAATTATATTGGGAATCAGACTGTTAGATAAGAAGAGAAACACATGGATTAGGCAGCAAACTCAATTAAAAGACATTCTTATCAAAACTAAAGAACTAAAATGGTCCTGGGCAGGACACATAGCTCGAAGACAAGATGACAGATGGACTAAGAAAATAACAGAATGGTACCCAAGAGGAGCTAGAAGAAAACCTGGAAAAGGCGGAGATGGATATATGAAATTAATGAGTTTGTGGGTAGTAAATGGATGGCCAGTGCTCAAAACAGAAGGAACTGGAAAATTGCTGAAGAGACCTTCATCCTGCAGTGGATTGAAAATGGCTGATGATGATGATGACCCCAGATGAAGTTGAAGATGAACTCAACAGTTATTTTGCATCAATATTTACAGAAGAAAAACTCTTTATGTCAAAGGGAAATTATAGGAGTGAAGTCAAAAAATATCCAATTAATGATGTTGAAATTTCACATGATTATTTAATAAAAACCTTTCAAGCCTACAGGCTAGTAAGGCTCCCGGGGTTGATGGCATATACCCTATAATCTTAAGGGAGGCGTCAAGTGAGTGCATTTAACCATTGAGGCTAATTCACTATCCAACATGATTTTTACTTCCAGCAAATCAGTGGTTGTTTCAGGTCAAGTTTTATGTATAGAATTTAAAATCAATCAAAAAATTTCCTATCACATCTCAGTTTTAAGACATAGATAACTGGATTCTATACAAAGCTATCATTACTGTTTGAAATACAATTTTTAAACTTATTAACTTTTGGTTGGTTTTGTTTATTGGGCTAAAAGTTAAGCAAGTACATCATTACTGTTCTTACAATACAGTATATTTTGATTTTGATGCACTTTCTAACAAGTCAGTATTTTTATTAATTTTATTACACCATTCAACTGTTCAAAATACAGTGTATGATAAACTATGCTACAAGAATTGACCTTCTGTTCAAATTTACCAATTGCTTTTACTGTTTTTAGGTTAATGCATTGTTAAAATTGAGAATACAAAGCACAGAACTTGCATCAATCACCCAGACAACTTCTACTATGTTTGTGGACACTTAACCCCAAAAACTCAGAGGAAGAAAATATACAATGTCACAAAAGTTGCATATTCATTGTACTTCGGCTGCAAGGTCGGTGACCAAGAAAAAAATTGGGCTCCACATATCTATTGTATTACTTGTACAACAAACTTAAGGCTGTGGTTATATAGCAAGCTGAGAGCATTACATTTTGCCGTCCCTATGGTGTGGCACAACCCCAAGAATCATTTCGACGACTGCTATTTCTGCATGACAAAAATAAAAGGTATTTCCAAAAAGAGCAAACACTGCATCAAATATCCAAATATCCCATCAGCAATTAGGCCAGTGCTACACAGTAAAGAACTGCCAGTACCTGTGTCACCAAAATCTTGGGGTATTGGAAGTGAAGGTACAGAAGAAATCATTTTACCAGATGTTGCGAAACCATGTACTTCACGTGATTTGGACTATGAGCCAAAAAAAGAAAAGGCCCCACACTACATTGAACAAGAAGAATTAAACGACTTGATCAGAGACTTGGGCTTACCCACAGAGAATTACTCGGAATCAGACTACAACAGTGGAACTTACTTGCCAAAGGTACAAACATTACAATATACAAATAAGCAAAATGAAGAGTTTTCAAGATATTTTGCAATGGAAAACAATGTGTGTCTGCAAAGACGTCGTTGATCTTATGCACAAACAGAACATTGATCACAATACCTCTGAATGGCATTTGTTCATAGATGCGTCAAAGCTGTTTGAAAGCAGTATTGCTTCATAATGGAAATACTTTACCATCAATTCCAACCGGTGAAATACCACCACTTTGCTTATTGGAGGCTTGAAGTGAAACCCATGTTTAGTCTCTAGAGCAAAGTTTCCGGCATCCCCCTCTCCCCATACTTTTCCTTCAACCCATGTACGGTACTAAGTACTATAGGTTTTGATACCTTTCATGTTTGGGGTTCTCATAAAAAAAAAAAAAAAAAATTCCTCTTGTTCATGCTATCTTGGGCTATTGTTCTGAAAGAAACTTACGATAGTACAAAATTTGTATGTCCCAGATTCTTGCTGCTATACATTATAATGACTATGGTTGGAATATTTGTGGTGATCTCAAAGTGACTGGACTGCTTGTTGGGTTGCAAGGTGGTTTCACTAAATACTTTTGTTTCCTGTTTGTATAATAGTATTGCAACGGTTAAACACTACATCATACAACACTGGGACAAGAGAGATGAATAGATTCCAGGCAAAAGTAATGTAAAGTATGTTCCATTGGTTGATCCACAAAAGGTTTTTCTTCCCCCTTTACACATCAAGCTTGGACTGATTAAGAATTTCACTAATGCACTAGATAAAGAAAGCCAAGGATTCGCATATTTACTGAAAATGTTTCCAAATTTATCTCATGCAAAGCTGAAGGAAGGAATTTTCGTAGGTCCTCAAATAAGAAAACTCCTAAAGATGAAGAATTTCAAAGAAACCTGAATGATGTTGAAATGGCTGCATGGATTCCTCGGAAAGAGAAAAGAAGAGAACTATGAGCAACTGGTGACAAACTTGCTGAAATGTTACACAAACATAGAGCTAACCGGCTAGCTAGGTGGGTAAAGTGCCTGCCTGGTAACCCAAAGGTCACGGGTTTGAATCCTGGCTTGGGCTTGGATCACAGTAGTGCAAAAACCTTGGGAGGTGCATTATGGTCACAGAAGCCGATGCACCAACAACTAACAAAAAAAAAAAACACGAACATGGGGTGCCGAATGTCATTGAAAATGCATTTCCTTCATTCCCATCTCTGGATTTCTTTCCTGAAAACTTAGCAGATGTCAGTGATGAACAAGGAGAGCGCTTCCACCAGGGTGTATCTGCAATGGAAAAATTATACCAAGGTCGCTGGGACTCTGCCATGATGGGAGATTACTTTTGGTCCTTAAACAGGAAAGCAATCTGGAGTATAAAAGGAAATCATTGACTGGGAAACATGTCTAAGTAACATATATTGTGTATAATAATTACAATCATGTACGCTGATATTGTATAAAAACAAGGAATTTAAAAAATGCATATATCTTTTGATGTAGACATGACAGAAGTAAAAGATTGGTATTTTCATAATCAGGACGTTAATTTTGTTCGGAATAACCAACTTTAGTTCCAGAGGTATGGCGAAAAAAAAAATTTGTCGGGGTAGTGTTATGAGAGCATCACTGGACTTGGAAGTGATTCTGTTGGATTGGAAAAGTGCCAATATATTTCCAATACATAA
Source organism: Mastigoproctus giganteus (assembly GCF_048544385.1). Classification (NCBI taxonomy): domain Eukaryota; kingdom Metazoa; phylum Arthropoda; class Arachnida; order Uropygi; family Thelyphonidae; genus Mastigoproctus; species Mastigoproctus giganteus. Next base: position 2,078,842 of record NC_143581.1, read on the forward strand.
AGGCAGTTCTAAGAGTGTAGTTGGAAATTACTGACCAGTCAGTCTAACTTCAGTAGTAGGGAAAATCATGGAGGCAATGATCAAGGGTGGAATTCAGAATCATTTAGAAAGAAATGGAATTCAGAAGGATATTCAGCATGGTTTTGTAAAGGGTGGATAGGGAATAATTTTGACATTGTTTATTTGGATTTCAGCAGAGCCTTTGACTCAGTTCCACATGAGCAGTTACTTTATAAGCTGGCACCTCCATAGCCAGGTGGGAAGGAGCATCAGTGCGTAACACACGCTTCTTGATTAGACTGGGGTTCGATCCCATCACCACCAAACAGGGAGGATGTGGAAAGGTTAGGGAATGACCACCGCATATTCCCAGTGCAATATGGCCTTAGTTGCTAATGCTCCTAAAAACCAAATAACAAACATAACATACATAACATAACTTTATAAGCTGGAACAGGTTGGAATCACGGGAAAATCTTTAGATAGGTAGGAGGATGGCTTAAGGACAGGAGACAGAGGGTTGATAAATTGTTATTCCTCAGATTAGGTTGATGTAAGGAGCTGGATTCCCCAAGTATCAGTATTAGGACCACTGTTGTTTTGATTTTCATAAATGCTAATGCTAAATGTTATTGATGAAGGGGTAGAGGGCACGATGTCTAAATTTGCAGATGATGTAAAGATTGGTGGAATAGTTAACGATCACTGCCAAGCAGAGCTTCTTCAGAGTGACCTAGATAAACTTCAGAGATGGTCAGAAAAATGGCAGCTATGCTTTAATCCAACAAAGCGTAAGGTATTACACCTGGAAACAGTAACCCCAAAACAACTTATACACTTGGTGGAGTTGCACTGAAGCTAGTAGTGGAGGAAAGGGACTTGGGTGTTACGATATGATCAGACATGAAGTTCTCCGAGCATTGTAGACAGGTTGCAAGGAAGACTCATAGTGTCCTATCAATGATTTATCGAACATTTGCTAGTAGAGCGGTGCCTCCGTAGCCAGGTGGGCAGGAGCAGCAGTGCGTAGCACACGCTTCTTGATTAGACCGGGGTTCCAGCCCGTGCCCACCAAATACGGAGGATGCAGAAAGGTCAGGGAATGACCACCGCATATCCCCGAAGCAATATGGCCTTAGTAGAGTAGCGTTATTATCCCATTATATAAGGCTATTGTTAGACTACACTTGGAATACTGCGTTTATGTATGGAGACTGCACCTAAAGAAAGACATTGAGCTTCTTGACAGGATCCAAAGACGGGTAACTCGCCTGGTGAGATCAGCAAAAGGGCGTCCATATGAGGAAAGACTTCGAATATGTGGGTTGCAGAGCTTGGAAACTAGGCACCTTAGAGGAGACTTGATTGAAGGTTCTGAGAGGCATAAGTAAAATGAATGAGGAAAACATTTTCACTGTTAAAAATGATTCTAGAATTCAAGTTGTGATGGGGGGATTTTTAGACCGTATTGCAGAAAATTTTATTTTAGCCAACAAGTTATAAATTACTGGATTAAGTTACCTGCATGGGTGGTATAGGCTAACAGTTTGGGGAAATTCAAAGGTCAGCTGGATAATTACCTACAGGAGGAAGGAAACACATAGGTTGTCTATTTCCTTTTCTTTTATTCATTTTATTTTTATTTTTTGGCTGGTACAGTATAAGCCATAGGCTTTCTTGCACCATGTGGCTATTGCTAATACTAATGCAAACATCATTATGGAGAACAGCGAGAAAATAAGCATTTCAATCGGCACTGAGTGTAATCTGTCTTTAATTGCTTAAAGGACTATAGATTATTCTGAGGTGCTTTGTGGCACTTCCTGTACCACTTCTTAAATTACTATAAAGACAGAAGTACAGGTAAATGTGATAACTTAATTACGTATAGTTCTTACACATAGTTCTTGTGCTCTCTTAATAATCTTACCTACAGTTTCTATGTTATTAAGTATGAAATGTACTGAATTGGACAAGAAGCACCACAAAGCATCTAAGAATAATGATCTACAGTCCTTTAAGAAATTAAAGGTGATTACATTCTACACAAATTTAAATACTTATTTTCTCACTATTCACCATTTCTGATTTATCTACACACCATGCTACTAAAAAAACAACTTAAACATTATAATACTGATCATGGATAGAATATTTATTACTACATTTGTTGTTTATTACTACATTTGTTGACAAAGACACCAATATGATGATAGAAATGAAAAAGAAAATACAGAGAAATATCTGTCTTAACCTACGAGCTAAAAACATTATCATAAAAGTAGGATATCTCAGTTTGTGCATATTGTTAGACAAATAATGTATATTACTCTGAGTGCTAAATCTCATATTGCAGACACCACCACAAGTTTGCGTGGCAATGAACTATGTGCATTTTTATATGAAAAGCCCTGTTCCAATGGGGAAGTATATCAATATTTATTTAAAATGTATACTATTCTACATACCATGTTTGGACCCACTCAAGACGTGGCATGACAATAGAATAATCACCTACTTATCCCTGCTAGCAAAATACCTGTATATCATTGACCAAAACCCCATGAGAAGTCCTGGCAGCCTGTATACACAGCTCAGAGAACACTTGATATCTGACTGCACAAATACCTCAGGATCTTTTTCATTTTTCACTACCCTGACTGCAGTACCATGTGATTGGTACATTACTCTTGGGTTACTCCTACTCATAGGCAGTACTTTGCACTTGTCAATGTTAAACTTCAATTGCCATTTCTCAGCCCATCTGCCTAACTATTCTAGATCCAGTTGCAGTAGCATACAATCATTACTGTCATTAACCAACCTTTGTATCATCTAGAAACTTGGACATTAAGCCTGATATGCCTTCATCAATATCATTGATAAATATAGAAAACAACAGCCGGCCCAATACCGAACCCTGTGGAACTCCACTAATAACATTAGTACATGAGGAGCAGCGTCCAATTAATACCACTTCAGTCTTTTCTCCCACTCAACCATCCCTTTCATCCAAAGCAGCAACTTGTCCTTAATGCAAGTCTTTTATATTCAACAGTATCAAAAGCTTTCCTGAAATCCATGTATATGATATAAAAATTATTTTTTGAACCTTCCCCTAATTAAAAGATGCTCTCATAATTATGGCTAATGGTTTGCTTACTTCCTTCACTTCCTCCCTTAATATAATTAGATAGATCACAATCACCTCAGGTGCCTATCTGTTGAAGTTAAACTATATTTAACTTCAACAATTTCTCTTTCATTTTCCTCTCAGCTATTATGAGTCATTTAGTTCTCTGTTAGAGTTAGATAAACGTCTGGCATCCACTTCCCTAAAGAATTCCTCACATGTGAATGTAGATGCAAAATAATCATTCAGTTGCTCAGCAACCTGAGCAGGATCATCAACAGTCAAACTATCAATATCAAGTACACCAATTTCATTCAACCCCCTTCCTTCTAGTGTTTATATAAGTAAAGAAGTCTGTGATGTTTTTGTTTGCATCCTTTTCCAAAGATTTCTCATGATCTCATGACACAGAATTCAGCAGGAATTAAAACTGGATTTGAAAGTGTCTGCAATTCTGAGAGCCTTGTCGATCAATTCGGCCCTGGAAAGATTGTGCAAGGCTCAAGGGATAGATTTTTTTCAGCCTGGTCTGTACTTGTTAACAGGAGAGACTGCTTCTACAGGGATGGGATACACTTAAATAGAAAGGGTGCAAGAATATCTGCTGATGCTATCGAGGCAGTGTTAGGTGGGTCGGAAAACTGTTAGCTTGGGGGGATACAAGGACTAATAGTTTAACAGTAGCCACAGGCAGAGGTGAAGGTGATTCTTGCACAACTTCTATTAGAATAAGTAGCGACCTGGAGCGAGGGGTGTTGGGGGTTTCAGGGACGGATGGCAGTCATCGTGAAATAGGTGGGTATATTGGATGTGTTAGGGTAACTAGGAATAGGAATAGGTGCATGTATACCAATTTGATGAATTTGAAGTGTTGGTCAAGACATCAAAGGCAGATATTGCTGGGATAGCAGAGACGTGGTGTCACCCAGATATAAGGAATGCAGAACTGGAATTTGGGGAGTACAAAGTGTACAGAAAAAGATAGACAGGATAGGAAGGGAGGAGGTGTTATGCTGTTAATTAAGAAAAACATAAAATCAAAAGAAGTGCACCCAGTTGATATAGATGAACAGTACACTGTTGAGTCAGTTTGGTGTGACATAAGCACTGTGAAAGCAAAAATAAGAGTAGGAGTGTGTTGTAGGCCTAATGACTCGAATGAGTACAATGAACATTTGTACAGAGAAATAGAGTGTGCTAGTAAATCAGAATGTCTTATAATGGGGGATTTTAACTTCCCAGATATTGACTGGAACTTGTGGGTTGGTCAATCACACACTAGTCAGACTTTTGTGGATTTATTGGATGATTGTTTTCTGCAGCAGCATGTTCGAGAGGCAACTAGAGAGAGTAATACTCTTGATCTGGTTATCAGCAGTGATCATTTGTGTATTAAGAATTTGCAGATAAAGGAACCACTAGGTGGCACTGATCACAGTGTACTGATGTGGGATTTACTTAAAGATTTAATTACCATTAGGGGTAAAGGAAAGGGTTTTTGCTTCCATAAAGGTCAGTACAGTGGTCTCAGACAGTTTTTAAATTCTGTACAGTGGGATCAACTGACGATGTTACCAACAGTAAATTCTAAGTGGGAAGCATTCAAGGAATTAATCGTGGATGCTACTAAAAGTTTCATACCTATTAAGAAATATTGTTCAAGGTTTAGGCCTAAATCGTTATCAAATGAACTAATGAGACTCGTAACAGAGAAGAAAAATGCATGGGATGCATATAAATTATCAAGCGACTCAGAAGCCTATGGCAGATATAAGCTAGTCTGTAATCAGGTCACAAAGGAGGTTAGGCAGGCGAAGGCAGATTACGAGAAATCTTTGGCAAAAGATGCTAAGAAAAACAGCAAGGATTTCTTTACTTATATAAACTCTAAAAGGAAGGGGGTGAATCTGATTGGTCCCACTTGATATCGATGGTTCGACTGTTGATGATCCTGCTCAGATAGCAAACAAACTGAATGAGTATTTTGCATCTACATTCACACGTGAGGAATTATTAAGGTTTGAAAATGGCAGAAGGTTATCAAATTGTAGCAGGGTGCTTAATGATTTTGTAATAACTGAGAGCAAAGTGGAGGAGAAATTGTTGAAGCTAAACATAAGAAAAGCACTTGGGGTGGATGGGATCTATCCAGTTATATTAAAGGAGGCGGCAAAGCAACTAAGCAAACCCTTAGCCATAATTATGAGAGCATCCTTGGACTCAGGGGAGTTTCCCATGGACTGGAGATGTGCAAATGTATCCCCAATTGACAAAGGGGGATCGACGGGTGACACGAATAATTACAGACCAGTTAGTTTAACTTCTGTTCCGGGTAAAATAATGGAGTCATTGATTAAAGATGCATTGCAGGATCATCTAGACAAGACTGCAGCAATAATTCAGACACAGCATGGGTTTGTTAAGGGAAAGTCTTGTTTGACAAATTTAATTGGTTATTATGATGTTCCAGCAGCTCTACATCCTTCTTGAAATGAGGCCTCCAGTACTGTATACAGGTCTGGAGGCCTCATTTCAAGAAGGATGTAGAGCTGCTGGAACGAGTACAGAGAAGAGCAACAAGATTAGTGAATGGAACAAAGGGGTGCTCTTACGAAGAAAGGCTTAAGTTTTGCAAATTACAGTGTCTGGAGACTAGGCACCAGCGAAGTGATCTGATAGAGGTGTATAAAGCCTTGAATGGTTTAAGCATGCTCAATGCTGATGGGATTCTTCCTCTAGCTCAGAAAAATCACCTGAGGGGGCATAAATTCAAATTGAGGAAAGACAGATGTAGGATAGACGTGCGGAAATTTGCCTTTAGCCAGCGGGTGGTTGGTTGGTGGAACAGACTTCCATCCCTTGTGGTGGAGGTTGATAGCCTAAATAAGTTTAAGGCTCAGCTGGACAGGTATTTCGAACGAACAGAGGGGTGAAGTGGAAGTGGTTTTTTTTTTTTTTTTTTTTTTGGCTGATGCTGCATAAGCTTGCTTTCTTGCATCAAATGCCTCTACTAATGCTAATGTGGTTACAAAGGAACTGGATGCAAAAAATAATTTTGATATCATATATTTGGATTTCAGGAAAGCTTTTGACCCTGTTGCGCATGGAAGACTATTGTACAAATTGGAGCAGAATGGTATTAAGAGTAAGTTGCTACAATGGATAAAAGGATGGTTAAGTGGGAGAAGACAGAGGGTGGTAATCAATGGTGCTGCTCTTTGTGGACTAATGTTATTAGTGGAGTTCACAGGGTTCAGTGTTGGGTCCACTGTTGTTTTGTATATTTATCAATGATATTGATGAAGGTATATCAGGCTTAGTGTCGAAGTTTGCAGATGATACAAAGGTTGGCAGGGTTGTTAATGACGGTATGCTACTGCAACAGGATCTAGAAAATTTGGGCAGATGGGCTAAGAAGTGGCAACTAAAGTTTAGAGATTACAGATTAGAATTGAGACCACGTATATATGTGAAATGAATTAGGAAGTGCTTGGGAGGTTTAGATCTTTTTGCAGACAAGCTTGCTCTATTATTTTGACAATTCATGGTGTATTCAATAGTAAGGAAAAGTGGGTGGGACATGCTGTATGAAGTAATGAAATTTTTGGATATGGCGTACATGTGGTAAGAATATACCCAGATCCTGGACATAACGTGGCCTCGACAATGCTCCCTGCATACACACTACTCGGACTCCCTCCAGTCACTATCTGGTAGAGTAGAGGTAGCAAGATTATACACTAGCTGATCCGGAAGCCTCCTAGAGAGTTACCAATAGGTTTTGGTCCGGTGTACTAACTAGTGGCCGGCCTGCGAACACCGTTTTAGAGCTGTACCCTCAAAATGTAAGGAATATTGGATCTCGCCACGACATTCATCATAACCTCAAAAATCATCAATCATACTGCATGATGGAAGAGATAGGGAAGGGTTGGCTGGACCTTAGCTGTAGAGACTAAACATGGGTTCCACCACTTCAAGCCTCCAATAAGCAAAGTGGTGGTATTTCACTGGTTGATGAGAGTCATCTACCACCTAGTACTGCCTGGTGACATAGAGGGGCGGCGTTCCTCCATGTGGTGTGGGCGGCACACCTCGACCCCTGCTTACGTTGGTTCACACCTGGGTGGTCACCCACCATGTACTTGTGCATGGAGGTTATACCCAGGATTACTAACAGTCCCACCATCGTGAAGGTGCAAGCAAAGGATTTGGCTGTCATAGACCATCCGGACTTCGTCGAAATTGGGTCCACTTGACTTGAGTGTCACCCGAATATCAGTTCCATCAGCGTTTTAGACTCCCAGGTAGCAAGTACAGCTTGTCTGGCATATCTGAGAGAATGTCTGTGACAACCTCAAGGACAAAAGAAAGCTTTCTTTCTTTCTGAAGTGCCTTGTTGCCAAGCTGTGTAACCATATACTCAGAGTCTTTCTCATAGGGTCTTTCTTTTCCCGATCTCACCATTCAATTTAGTAATAGTATTTCACCATATATTGCAAGGAAACCACAGGCTTTTGCTGCATTCACAAAAAAAAAACCCAATGACAAGAAAACACAAAATATACGCTTCGCTCTTCATATAGAACTATCCAGTTGACCTCTGAATTTATTCAAACCGTCGGCCTCAACTATCTGGGAGGTAACTTGTTCCAACAATCAATAACTTGTGGCTAAAAGAAAATTTCCTACAGTGCAATCTAAACCTCAACCCTAAAGGAATCTCCCCTGAGTCCAAAGATCCCTCATAATTAACCTCAATGATTAAGTACACTCCTTAGCACTCTCCCTCAAAACTACAGGGTATATGCCATCAACTTCAGAAGCCTTACTTGCCTTTTTGCTCAAAAGCTTTTCTAATAAACAATCATCTGTAATTAAGACATCAGTAATTTCATGTGGCTTGGTCTCACTCGCACAGCCTCTTCTCAGCATGAAGGGTCTTTTTTTTTTAGTAAAATCCAATGCAAAGTATCTATTCAATTTATCCACAACATCAGTTGGGATAAATTGAATAGATACTTTGTATTGTATTTTACCTAAAACTTTCCCACACCTAGTGCACAAGGGTGTGATATGATTAGCATTCCTCTTTGTTGTAATCACACGCATGAAAATTGCTTGTCCCCATTCTTTGCTCTCTTAACCTATGTTTTTTCATATGCAGACTTGGCCTTCCTAACCTTATTTGTGGTACTATTAATTACAGATCAACTTGTACCTGTTGTAGGCTTCCGCACTTTTCATTGCTCTGCAACTGTCTCATGCTATTTTTTCTTCTCTTTTTGACCAGCCAGCTCCACAGTTATCCATTTCGGCATCCTCCTCCTGCAATACTTTCTTAAAGGTATGTATGCATTTGTGGCTTCTGTGATTTTTGCTTTAAAAGTATTCCATAATTCATATGTGGAATACAATTGAATTATAGACCATCCCTCGACAATCCCCCCAATTCATGCATATAGCACCTTTAAACTGTCAAAATCCCTGATCTGAAGTTAAAACCCATGCCTTTACCTTTAATTACTGCAAAATCTTTCTTCATCTTCAAATTGACGATTGCATGATCACCTCCTGATAATGGTTCCCATACTTTAAGTCCTGTGATGTCATCTGATTCGCTAGTAATGATGATGAGATCAAGAATATTATCACCTGTAGTACTTTCTCTAACATGCTGTTACAAATAATAATCATCTAGTTTATTTAAAAAAATTTCCTCATGGTGAGTTTCTCTCCCACTTATTCCAATCAATCTGGGACAGATTAAAGTTACCCATAATAAGACATTCACAATTGTTTGCCCATTCCATCTGCATGTAAAGATTCTCATCGTATTCTTATCAATCTTCTGGTCTGTAGATTACTCCCACTTTCATTATTCCTTTGCTTCCAGCTAACTCACACACCACACCACACAGATTCTAAGCTGGCAGACTTAACTTCAGACGGCAAAAGTTCTTTTCGTGCTCAGGTCGCTTTTGATAAGAAGCATGACCCATCCATCCCGTCCATCTTCCCTATCTTTCCTAAATACATTATACATACCACAGTGGGACTGGTCATCCTCAATTTCTGGGAGGCACCATGTTTCAGTTAGCACTATTATATCAGCTTTAGTTTTCCTAACCAGGGGTTCAAATGCAGCCATTTTATTGATAGCATTCCTGACATTACTGTAGACACAGCTGAGACTAAGTAATCTTCTGTGGTTTATTACCCTGACACACTCCTTGAAGTTACCTAGGTTAGCATTAGTAGAGGCATATGATGCAAGAAAGCAAGCTTATGCAGCATCAGCCAAAAAAAAAAAAAAAAACCACTTCCATTTCACCCCTCCGTTCATTCGAAATACCTGTCTAGCTGAGCCTTAAATTTATTTAGGCTATCAACTTCCACAACAAGTGATGAAAGTCTGTTCCACCAACCAACTACCTGCTGGCTAAAGGCAAATTTCCGCACATCTATCCTACATCTGTCTTTCCTCAATCTGAATTTATGCCTTCTCAGGTGATTATTTTGAGCAAGAGGAAGAATCCCATCGGCAGTGAGCATGCTCAAACCATTCAAGGCTTTATACACCTCTATCAGATCACCTCGCCGGTGCCTAGTCTCCAGACACTGTAATTTGCAAAACTTAAGCCTTTCTTCGTAAGAGCACCCCTTTGTTCCATTCACTAATCTTGTTGCCCTTCTCTGTACCCCTTCCAGCAGCTCTACATCCTTCTTGAAATGAGGCCTCCAGACCTGTATACAGTACTCTAGATGCGGTCTGACCATTGCCTTATACAAGGGAATAATCACCTCCTTATCCCCGCTAGAAAAATTCCTATATATCATCGACAATACACCATGAGCTACTCTTGCAGCCCGTCTGCACTGCTCAGAAAACTTCATATCTGCCTGCACAACCACCCCCAGGTCCCTTTCATTCTCTACCACTGTCAGTGTAGTACCACAGAGTTGATACGTTGCTCTGGGGTTGCTGTTTCCCATATGTAGTACGTTACATTTGTCAACGTTAAACTTCATTTGCCACTTCTCAGCCCATCTGCTCAACCTTTCCAGATCCTGTTGCAGTAGCATAGTGTCAGTAGTGTCCTTCACAACCCTGCCAACCTTCGTATCGTCTGCAAACTTGGACATTAAGCTTGATATACCATCATCAATATCATTTATAAATACAGAAAACAATATAAGCTTGATATACCATCATAAATATCATTTATAAATACAGAAAACAATATAAGCTTGATATACCATCATCAATATCATTTATAAATACAGAAAACAATAATGGACCCAACACTGAACCCTGAGGGACTCCACGATGAGCAGTGTCCATTGATTACCACTCTCTGTCTTCTCCCCCTCCCAAGCTATACCTTCCCCTAATTTGAAACATTGCTACCCTCAGAACCTCTTATCAACATTGGTTGTTGTGACAACAAACAAGAAATTTTGAGATGAGAGCAAGCTTTACGTTGAAGATCATCAGATTACAGACACAAAAACATTTTGACCCTTACTGAAACTTTTTTTCCAGCATGCCCTTATATTTCTTGAGCAAATCATAATTTCATTTATGTTTTTAGTCATTAATACTAGATTATCATAACAACTTTTAGTACCCTTAGAAACTGATAACTGGTTGGTCATATCATCAATATTTTCACGGGCTGACATAACTTCATACCCTGGTTCTGCATCATCTGTCTTTATTGCAGAATACAATCCCAGTTTCTCTTGAAAGTGACTTCCCCAACAAGACTGCCTCCTATGGAACCATAGCATTCTACTCTGAAAAACTCTAGTCCTGGAGCCTCCTGGATCTTTCACTGGAATTTTAGGAATTTTCAGATATTTAAGTTAAATATTAACTAACTTTAAATTAAATATAATTATATTAAGGGAACCGGTTCAACATCTAGTTTTTGGACATTCTACCTGGATTTTTATTTTCCTTCAGTTCTACAGTATATTTATGATCAAACTTCATCTTTATATCTAATGTAAATACAGTGAATTTTTTTAATTTTTAAAACTAAATATCTTATTTACCTTTTCAGAAGTTTCTTTTGTTCTTCTCTGTGGTCTGTTCACTACCTGTTTCTTAAATGCAGGACATGACACTTTTCTCTTAGACACTAAAAAAAAAAAACAGCAGCGACAGTTCTGTGATTTTCATTAGGTTGACTTGTTTAAATCACTACAAAGAAAACAAAAACTATTCTGCATATTATGTACCATTAATAATTATAAATTGCAAGTGTTATAAAGTTTTTTTGCAATCATGTTTATATGGATTATTAAGGAACTTATTAAAAATTATACATTAGATCTGTCAGATGTGATCTGATCATGTATGGATCAACTAGTGAATAAAAGAAGCACTCTTGACTATTTGTCGATTTTTTTGTGAATTTCATGATTACACAATCTTCTCTTTGTGAGATGAATGGATATTGTCACATCTGCTGCTTTTATGATAATACTGGGTACAAGGTTATTGCCACATTGACCAAGATTTTTGCAGCTTCGGCGAACACTAAGTTTTCATTTATGATATTTCGCTCATGATATTTCTAATACAGTGCCAGTAGATTTTACGTTTGTAATTTGCCGTCATTGTTATACGATATGGAATAGCACATGGTTAAATTAAAACTAGATAGCGAAAAACATAGCACTGTATTAGAAATCCATTAGATTACTATAGTATTATCAATTAATCAGTAATAATAATAATTTATTTATTCCTATTTTATGTTACACTTTTTTGAGAGATAATAGCTTTTTAGGGGGTGTTCCCTTAAAAAAAACAATGAATATACAAATATACCATTGAAAAATATACATTTCTGAAATTGTACAGGTAATGTTCAACAAAAAAGACATAAATAAATTGGAGTTTTTTGTACATTTCTTTACAGAAGACTTTGAAAAGCATCACTACTTATAATATCATTGTGAACATTTTTACAATTAAATGAGAGAAAAGAAAAAATGATGAGATGTCTGCACAGAAATTTACCAACTACAGTGAAACTTCCCTTTAACGGACAGCCATGGGGAACGAGAATGTGTCCATTAGAGAGAAGTGTCCGCTAACAAGAAGTCTGAGGGAGAAAAAAGAAAGAAAGAAAGAAATATAGTTAAACGTTTAATGTAAAATTAAATTAAAATATATACAGATTTTGCACAATATTTTTGTAAATAATATACATACAATTGTGCTATGCATATTATGACTTTATCTTAAGAAAAATACATACAGTAATCACTTATTTTCTTCTGCACCTTCTTCCAGCTGATAATTTTGTTTTCAACATTTGTTTGGAGTGAAGAAACCATCGAAAGTCCTTCAATATCTTCTTCAGCGGCGAAAAACATTTTTAAACGATTGATTTGTATGAGCACTTCTTCTATTTTCATCGGTGGTTCGTCGCTAAATGTTCTTCGACAGAATGACCTCCTTCCATTTCTTCATCCTCATGAGAAACTTCTTGAAAAATATCGATGATAATGTCGTTGATATCTAGAGCACCACCTTCTGTAGTGAGGTTCGAGTCTATATCTTTGTAGCCAGGGTCACTTGTAGCGGAAGTATCGTATATTATCAATAGATGTTGAAGTTCTTGTTCTTCTTGGTGTTCCACATTGCTGTTCACAACTTCAATTTTTGCATTTGAGAAGCCAGACTTTACAAACAGTTCACGACAGTTTGTTTTCTAATTGCGTTTACTGAAGAGGAAATCCATTGAATCGCATCTAGGATGCTGAGTTTCTTTGCAAGGTCACTCGCACATGTTACATTGTTCATGTTTGCAATGAGATGTCTTAAAACACGTTTTCTGTAGTGAAGTTTAAAATTTTTTATTATCCCTTGATCCAAGGGCTGACACTCTGCAGATGTGTTTGGTGGCAGAAAAACGATTTGAATGTTGGACAATTCAATGTGCGGGTGAGATGCAGCATTACCATGAAAAGAATAATTTTTCTCTTTTGACGAATCATGTTTTGGTTAAAGTGACTTATCCATTCGCTCATGATATCTCGTGTCATCCGCACTTCTTTATTAGACTTCCAGTCAACATTCAAAAGATTCAACTTTATGCCCTTGAAACAACGAGGATTTTTGGTTTTCCTATAACAAGAGGTTGTTCAAAGTCTCCCAGCATATTTGTACACAATAGTACAGTCAAGCGTTCCTTAGAAATTTTTCCGCCCTGGCACTTTTCGTTTTTTAGACTCATTGTTTTTTCAGGAAGAGGTTTAAAAAACAACCCTGTTTCGTCACAGTTGTAAATATCCTTAGCTTCAAAATCACGACATAAATCTTCCAATTTGACGGTCCACTCTGTTACAACCCCAGTATCAACAGATCCACCTTCACCACTTACAGTTTTCCAAGAAATATTATGCTGAGTTTTGAACTTGTCTAGCCATCCCACAGAAGCTTTGAACCATTTACTCCCATAGATTTCGCAACCTCCAAAGCCTTTTCCCTAATAATAGGCCCATTAATGGGAATTTTTTTAGCATGTGCGCGACAAAACCACTCATACGTAACATTGTCAATTTGAAGTCCAACAGTTTTCGGGAATGATTTTTGAAACTGATCATTTACGTGTTGCCAAAATTGTTTGAGCAGTTCATTTTTTTTCTTTAGGATGTCATTTACCTGCGTCTTCCCGATTTTGAATTTTGCAGCGAGATTGCGAACACTATTTTTTTGCCAATCATACACATTAATGAGTTCGACTTTATCTTTTAAAGTTAAATGTTTACGAGAAGACATTGTGCACTTCACACGACACTGAACAAAACTGAAAACTGAAACTCAAAAGACGAAAGGCCGACAAAATTCTCCCCCCTGCACATACCGAATTCATCAGAAGTTTTACACGTGCCTTAAAATTCTTGAAAAAGGGTTTAGAACCGTGACGTAAACCTTGATAAAATTTAGAGAATCGGAAATAGAAAATAAACACACGATTGAGGCAATACATGGAAGAAACGTTCCTAGAAAAAGGGCCATGAGCTCGCCTGCTGTCCGTTATGGGGAGATCAAATTAAGTGCTAATCTAAATGAAACAGTGCAGATTGCCTGTCCGCATCCGTTACAGAGAATGTCCGCTAGACAGAAACTGAAAACACGTTAAAACCAATAGAGGAGAGTTGGGGAATTTGAAAATGTCCATTGTAGAGAGAGAGATGTCTGTTAAAGAGAGGTGTCCGTTAGGAGAAGTTTCACTGTATTTGCTTTAGTTGGTAAATTTCAACTGCTTCCTTTAACATTTGTACATTATTTCCATGTAGGTGTTTTTAAAATCCAGGCACTGAGTGGAAGGTAATTTGAATCAGACATCCCTGATGATGTGTTCAATTAGTAGTTTCTTGAATTGATTTAATGAAATGACATTTTTGATTTTTGCAGGAAGTTTGTTCCAGGTTTTAGCACCTCTGTATTTTATACTTTTCTGACCTATGGCTTTTCGGAAAAGCGGACCTTTCATGTTGGCTTCATTTCTTAGATTGTATGATATTTCTTCTTCTTCTATGGTTATGAAAAAGGATCTGAAAAGAGGGGGGGAAAGTCTGGTGTCTTCAAAGCATTGTAAACAAGGATCGCCTCGGCTTTCTGCAATAGCTGGTAGATGCTTAGGAGTCTCATTTCCTTGTATCTCAAACTAACCAATGCGTTCTAAGGAAAGCCCAAAATTGAATGAACACATCGATTGAGAATGGAGTTGATTCTCGCAAGGTTTTCTTGGCTGGTGGTACCCCATGAGATGATTTCACAGGTGAGGTGTGGCTGAATTAAAGAAAGGAATATTAGTCTGAGAAGGGAAGGAGAAACCCAGGCAGAGGCTTTGGTGAGTATTCCCGCTAGCGAGAGTTTTCTTTTGTAGAGAGTGAGAGTTTTTTTTTTTTGTTTTGCCCAACTTAGCTTATTATTTAGCCAGATTCTGAGAAATTTGGTTTCATTCACCCTTTCAAGTTGTTTTTCTTTGTAAAATTTATTAATCTTATTAAAGTTCATTGTTGATTAAATTATACTTAATGGAATCATGACTCAGACTAGAGCAGCAAAGCAGCATTCACAGAATAGCCAGATTGCTGTGGCTCATGGGAGAACTGAAGGAGGCGATTCTCCAATGCATCACAGTCTAAAACAATGCGCGAAATGTGAAATGTTTGCATACCTGTCTACAACAGGACATGATCTACCCAAGGTGGATGTCTTTATGTGTGCTAGGTGCAGAGACTGAAGAAATTAGGCACCAATTTGCAGATAAAGGAACCACTAGGTGACAGTGATCACAGAGTACTGATGTGGGATTTACTTAAAGATGTAACTACCATCAAGGGTAAAGGAAAGGGTTTCTGTTTTTGTAAAGGTGACTACAGTGGTCACAGACAGTTTTTAAATTCTATACAGTGGGATTAAATGATGATGTTACCAATGGTGAATTCTAAATGGGAAGCCTTCAGGGAATTAACCTTGGAGGCTACTAAGCTTTTCATACCTACTAAGAAATACAGTTCAAGGTTCAGGCTGAAATGGACGTTGGATGAATTGATGAGGCTCATGGCAGAGAAGAAAAATGCATGGAATGCATATAAATTATCAGGCGACACAGAAGCCTACGGCAGATATAAGCTAGTCTGTAATCAAGTCACAAAGGAGGTTAGGCAGGTGAAGGCAGATTATGAGAAATCTTTGGCAAAGGATGCAAAGAGCTCTTTACTTATGTAAACTCTAGAAGGAAGGGGATGAATCAGATTGGACCACTTAACAGAGATGGTTCGACTCTTGATGATCCTGCTCAAGTAGGTGATAAACTGAATGAGTATTTTGGATCTACATTCACACATGAGGAGTTATTCAAGGAGGGGAATGCCAGACGGTTATCACACTCTAACAGGCAGATAAGTGATTTTGTAATAACTGAGAGCAAAGTGGAGGAGAAATTGTTTAAGTTAAACATAAAAAGGGCACCTGGAATCTATCCAGTCATGAGGAAGGAGGCAGCAAGGGAAGTAAGCAAATTCATAGTCATAATTATGAGAGCATCCTTAGAGTCAGTGGAGGTCCCCAGAGACTGAGATGTGCAAATGTACTCCCAATTCACAAAGGGGATTCAAAGGGTGACACAAAGCATTATAGACCTGTTACTTTAACTTCTGTTCCTGGGAAAATAATGGAGTCACTGATTAAGGAGGTGATACAGGATCCCCCTAGACAAGATGGCAGTAATAGTTCAGACACAGCATGGGTTTGTATTTGAGTGAATACTACGATATGGTCACAAAGGAACTGGATGCAAAAAGTAATTTTGATATCATATACTTGGATTTCAGAAAGCTTTTCATACTGTCGCACATGGAAGACTGCTGTACAAATTGGAGCAGTGTGGCACTGGAGGCAAATTGCTGCTATGGATAAAGGGATGGTTGAGTGGGAGATGCAGAGAGTGGTAATAAATGGACACTGCTCTATATGGACTAATGTTATTAGCGGAGTCCTCCAGGGCTCAGTGCTAGGCCCAGTGTTGTTTTGTGTATTTATCAATGATATCGATGAAGGTA
The DNA here is from genome assembly GCF_048544385.1 of Mastigoproctus giganteus. Classification (NCBI taxonomy): domain Eukaryota; kingdom Metazoa; phylum Arthropoda; class Arachnida; order Uropygi; family Thelyphonidae; genus Mastigoproctus; species Mastigoproctus giganteus. The sequence goes on from NC_143581.1 coordinate 2,095,571, forward strand.
TATCGGGCTTAATGTCACGTTTGCAGATGATACAAAGGTTCACAGGGTTGTTAATAACAGTAATGACAGTATGCTGCTGCAACAGGATCTGGAAAAGTTGGGTAGATGGGCAGAGAAGTGTCAACTGAAGTTTTAATGTTGACAAATGCAAAGTACTGCATATGGGTAGCAGTAAGCCCAGAGAAATGTACCAACTGGGTGTGTTACACTCAGGGTAGTGGAGAATGAAAGAGACCTGAAGGTAATTGTGCAGTCAGATATGAAATTTTCTGAACAGTGCAAACAGGTGGCCAGAGTGGGTCATGGGGGTCTTATCAATGATATACAGGAATTTTTCAAACAGGGATAAGGAGGTGATTATCCCCTTCTATAAGGCAATGATTAGGACACACCTTGAGCACTGCATACAGGTCTGGAAGCCTCATTTCAGGATGGATGTAGAGTTGCTAGAACGAGTACAGAGAAGGGTAACAAGACTTGCAAAAGGAACAAAGGGGTGCTCTTATGAAGACAGGTTTAAGTTCTGCCAATTGCTGCTTCTGGAGACTAGGCACCTGCAAGGCAATCTGACTGAGGTGTATAAGGCCTTGAATTGATTCAGTAGGCTAGATGCTGATGGGATTCTTCCTCTTGCTCAGATTACAAACCTGAGGGGGCATAGATTCAAACTGAGGAAAGACAGTTGTGGAATAGATGTGTGGAAGTTTGCCTTTAACTGGCTGGGCGGGTAGTTGATTGCTGAAACAAACTTCCATCTGTTGTTGTGGAAGTTGATAGCTTAAATAAATTCAAGGCAGAACTAAACAAACATTTGGAATGAATGGATCAGTGAAATGGGAAGGGTTTTTTTTTTTTTTTTTTCTTTTGGCTGATGCTCTATAAGCTTGCTTTCTTGCATCATGTGCCTCTACTAATTCTAATGACAATATGCTACTGCAACAAGACCTAGAAAAGTTAAGTAGATGGGCTTAGAGTTGACAACTGAAGTTCAACATTGACAAATGCAAATCACTGCATATAGGCATCAATAAATCCAGAGTAACATACCAACTGTGCATATTATAACTGTGCATTTCATTCTCCATTACCCAATGGAGAATGAAATTCTCCATTAACAGTAATGGAGAATGAAAAAGACCTTATGGTAACCGTGCCATCATTTATGAAGTATTCTGAGCAATGCAGACAGGCTGCCAAAGCAGCTCATGGGGTCTTGTCAATGACGTTCAGGAATTTTTCTAGCAGGGATAAGGAGGTGATTACTCCTCTGTATAAGGCACTGGTGAAGCCACACTTAGAGTACTGCATACAGGTATGGATGCCTCATTTTAGGAAAGATGTAAAGTTGCTAGAACGACTACAGAGAAGGGCAACAAGACTGGTTAGGGGAAGAAAGGGATGCTCTTACCAAGAAAAAGCTAAAGTTCTGCAAATTGCAGCATCTGGAGATTAGGCACTTGCAAGGTGATCTGATTTAGGTGTATAATGGTTTGGCCTTCAATGGTTTGAGCAGGCTCACTGCTGATGGGAAGGGATTGTTCCTCTTGCTCAGATTACAAACCTAAGGGGCATAAATTCAAATTGAGGAAAATCAGTTGTAGATTAGATGTGTGGAAATTTTGTCTTTAGCCAGCATGTGGTTAATTACCGGAACAAACTTTCATCTGTTGTGGAAGTTGATAGCTTAAATAAATTCAGGGAAGAACTGGACAAACTTTTGGAAGTTTGTCCAGGGCATTAGATGGGTGAAATGGGAAGTTTTTTTTTTTTTTTTTTTTTTGGCTGATGCTGTATAAGCTTGCTTTCTTGCATCATACTAATGCTACTAATACTAATGGTAAAAAGCTCTCCTGGTGACTGCTGCTGGTTGGTTACTAAGAGGCCAGTCATACAACACAAACAAGACACCACACTAAACACAAACTCTATAGAACACTCGCAAAGGTTGTCTCAACAATGTTCGTTCTTCTTCACAATGGAACTCAGTGAGTTTATCTATGGGAGACTTATCTGTCTCCCATAGGAGACAGATAAGTAGGAGACTTATCTGTCTTCTATAAGCAAAATATTGTTAAAAAATATCCTCATACTTTGCAAATATCTTCAAAATACAAAATCCTCAAAATATCATCATATTTTATAAATATCTCCATATTTTGTAACAACCTTACAACTGTACTGATCTTTGATCTCAAATTCTGGTGGGGACCCAGACAACATTTGTGTACAAGATAATCAGAGCAGAAGGCAGAAGGTTGTAATGGATATTCTTCATATTGGTGTAATGTTACAAGTAGGGCCGCTCCCAAGGATTGGGAGGGCCTACTTCTGACATTACACCAATATGAAAAAACAACATTGATGAAGGGACAGTAGATGTGATCGAAATTTGCAGATTTATAGAGTGGGAGTCATTAATGATCGGTGCCAAGCAGTCAAGAAAGATAACTTGAACAGGTTTCACACTGGTCATAAAAATAGTAGCTATGTTTTAATGCAGTAAAATTCAAGTCTTACACTTTGGAATAGCGACTCCAAAATAACTTATACACTTGGTGGCATTTAATTAAAAATGATACAGTAGTTATGATTGTGGGCAAATATGAAATTCTCTGAGCAGTGTAAAGAGGTGACTAGGAAAGCCCCTGGTCACCCTCATCTACAAACAGATACTGGGCTTCTTGTAATGACCCAAAGACAGGCAATCCACATGACGAAATCTGCAAAAGGGAGGCTACGCTAAAGAAAGACTTTGATTAAGTGGGCTACCAAGTTTGGCAACCAGCCCTTAGAGGGGACCTGATTGAAGTCTATAAAGCTCTGACAGGGGCCAGTAAAATGAATAAAGGCAAAATTTTCAGTTATAAAGACCCAGAACTAGAGGCAATAAATTCAAATTGCAGCGGAAGAAGTTTAGACTAGATTGTACGTAGTTTTCTTTTTGCCAGTGAATTGTTAATTACTGGAACAAGGTTGCCTCCACAGGTAGTTGAGGCTGATAGTTAGAACAAACTTAAAGATACTGGATAATTACCTGAATGAGGAGGAAAGCATATCATTTGTCTAATTTCTTATGCATTTTTTTTTTTTTTTTTTTGGCTGTGCAGCAAAAGACTGATTTCCTTGCACTACAAGGATAATACTAATATTAATCAGGCAGATAGAGAAATATGAAATCACGTATTTATACCGTTGGTGGAATAGGCAACTTTTATAATTTTGTTTTTTAATCTAATACTTAAAATAAACCTATCTGAGGACCACATATTTAAACATCAAACACTTAAATTCAGAATCAATGCTTTACTCAATATTTTGTTCACATCATCATCAGTATCATCTTAATGTCGACTTTCTTTAACACACTGATAATCAGAAAAAAAAAAAAAAAAAAAAAACTCAGAAATTTCAAAACTAAATACCTGAGATATTATTAGTGATATCATATTCTCTGGCTTCAACTTTTGAATCACCACATTTAACTTTGGAATCTGATGACATAACATATAAAAGAATAGGACAGCCTATTTCATTTACACCATAGCTATAAAGTGTCGCATCATCTTGAGTTGCAAATGATTCTCCAAGAATCCAACATTGAAGTTCCTTTGAAAATCCAAATTCTTGCTCAGTCTGAAAATAGAAAATTCAAACATCTAAAAATCGCATGCATTCATTTTGTTTCTTGTGTGACATATTCTCAGCCATGAATATTGGCTATCCTATTCATTAATCTTTTTAAATACAAGTGTAATTTCTTATTAACAGCAATAAATTTTGTATAAATAAAAATAACAAAATAAAGTTAAAAGAAAAAGCATAATATTTTAAAGATATCTGATGATTGGATAAATTGTAGGTTTCCTTAGGGTACCAATTTGATTGACTTAATAAATAGTAGCAATAGCTTAATTTTCAGTCCTTACCTTAACTCTTTATTTAACATGATCAGAGGCATCAAGGACTAAGAGTTGATCAATTCTTAGTCCTTGATATCTGATGTTAGTTCCACACAAAAAGAAAGAAAAAAATTAATCGAAACAAATAATAGTTTTTGTTAGGCTAAACAAAATACATAATAAATTATAAAATAATATTAAAAAAATACAGGAAACAGACCTGAAAAGAAGAGAATTAGATAATACAAATTGAATAAGTAAATGAAAATATCAAAAGTCAAGTTCCTGATTCTGGTACTGAGGGAAACACCCACACCAATCATTCTTCTTAGCATAAGTAGTCTGAATGTGAAAAAAAGCTTTCCCAGATTCTGCATAGAAACTGTGTGGTATGGGTGTAGGATGCAAAGATGAAATGAGAACATTGGAGGAAGTACTAGTAGTAGTAGTGGCATGTGATGCAAGAAAGCAAGTGTATGAGCTTATGAAGCATCAGCCAAAAAAATAAAAAATAAAAATTACACCATTCCCTCCAAATTCCCTCCTGCAAACAGCAGAGGGAAGGTAATGCATTAGAATTATGGTATATCTTCAAAGCAATAGTCACAGAAGCCATGGATGCATATATACCATTAAGAAAATATAGCATGAGAAAAATGGATGCATACAGCACTTACCAGGCCAATAGGGCAGAAAAAGAGGGCATGGCAAAGTTAGAGTAATGAAAAGTACAGAAGCCCATAACAGTTACAAGTTAATCTGTAACAGTACCACAGAAAAAGGTTAGGATGGCAGAGACTAAGAATGAGAAATTACTGGCTAAGAGAACAAAGACAAAGAGTTTAAAATGTTATAAATGACTACAGAATTAGGGCCATAAATTCAAATTATGGTAAGTGGATTGTAGGACATTTTCTTTTAATCAATGTGGATAGTTCAGGTCTCGGTAAATTCTAAGGGTAGATGAATAGTTACTTACATAAGAAGGAATACACTGCAATTTTTTTTATATTTTTACATTTATTTTATTTTTATTATTATTTTTTATAGTTTTTCATTTTTATTTAATTTATTTATTTTTGGCTGGTGCAAAAAAAGCCTTGGCTTTCTTGCACTATATGGCTAACACTAATAATCTCACAAGTGATCATTTCTCACATCAGACTTCACTTGACTAATCACCTCAATTTATAATTATGTGAATATAAGCTGGCAGTCAATCTGTAATTGTTACATGCTGCTTTTTTTTTTGTTGTTGTTCTATCAAGCTCACTAAGTTCCTTTTCATCCAACTTGGCATTATAATTGAGTCTGATTCCTTATTTATTAACATCACAGCAAGTTTACAGGAATTAAATTAGCATTAGCATTACAGAAGCATACGATGCAAGAAAGCAAGCTTATGCAGTATCAACCAAAAAAACCCTCCCATTTCACCCCTTCATTCATTCCAAATGTCTGTCCAGCTCAGCCTTAAATTTATTTAGGCTATCAGCTTGCACAACAAAAGATGGAAGTCTGTTACACCAATCAACTACCCACTGGCTAAAGGCAAATTTCGCATCTATTCTACAACTGTCTTTCCTCAATTTTAAACTGTGTCCCCTCAGGTTCTTAATCTGAGCAAGAGGAAGAATCAAATCAGCATTCAGCTTGCTCACTGATACAACCCATTCAAGGCCTTATACACCTCAATCAGATCACCTTGCAGGTGCCTACTCTCCAGGTGCTGCAATTTGCAGAAATTAAGCCTTTCTTGGTAAGAGCACCATTTTGTTCCCCTCACCAATCATGTTGCCCTTCTTTGTACTCGTTTTAGCAACTCTACATTCTTCCTAAAATGAGGCCTCCAGACCTGTACACAATACTCTAGGTGTGGCCTGACCACTGCCTTGTATGACGAGATAATCACCTCCCTGTCCCTGCTGGCAAAATTCCTATGTATCATTGACAAGACTCCATGACCTGCCTTGGCAGCCCATCTGCACTGCTCAGAAAACTTCATATCTGCCTGCACAATTACCCCCAGGTCTTTTTCACTTTCCACTTCCCTGATTGTAGTACCACACAATTGGTATGATTCTCTTGGGTTACTGCTACCCATATGCAGTAACCCAAGGCATTATAATTGAGTCTGATTCCTTATTTATTAACATCACAGCAAGTTTACAGGAATTAAATTAGCATTAGCATTACAGAAGCATACGATGCAAGAATCTAAACTTCAGTTGCCACTTCTCATCCCATTTGCCCAACATATCTAGATCCAGTTGGAGTAGCATACTGACTTTACTGTCATTAACAAAGAAGAGAAGTTTTTTCTGTTTTATTAACTTAAATCGGCTTGAATTGGCATATTAACTTATTTTCTACAGTAGTTCTATATTCCTAGTTACGATACTTAGTTTAAATTTTAACGTAGATAGAGATTTTGTAGGTTATTACTTAGTATCGGTAAGGGTATCCAATCCACGTGTTTTACAAATTTTGCAGAGCCGGCAAACCGGATGTTTTTTAGCTATAGTTAGCCGCTTTATTCACCAATTGTTATATTAAATTATTTTCTGTAAGTAGCTTATAGACCTAGGCAAGATCCTTGATTTATTCTGAATTGAGACAGCGAGAATTTGTAAGTTTATTAATATTTAAGTGTCCATAGATTTACCGTTCATAACTTTCCGCCTTTGTTATACAATACAATGTTATATCCTGAACTACATAGCGTTAGCTTAGTATAGTATAGTATATAATATTATCAATTAATCAGTAAATTTATTAATCTTGTTGAATTTCATTGTCAATTAAATTGTACTTTTAATTAAATACATATAACGACTTAGATTTTACGAACGTAACATAATCAATTAATACATAATTTGATACGGAACTTATATAAAGAAACTTGAAGATAATACTTGACACTTAAAAATATATATATAGTGTTACAACTGCATTGGGATACAAGTTTAGGGTTATAATTTTGTACTAAAATTGAAATTTTATTGAAATTGAATCGGAATCATGACTCAGACCAGAGCAGCAAAACAAAAGGCTCAAGCTAAATGGAGTGCTGTGGCTCAGGGGAGTACTGAGGGGAGCAGTTGCCCTCTGAATCACACAGCCTTTTAAAATGCACTGCTTGCTTGATGTTTGTGGAGCAATCAGGTACAGGACATGATATTGCCAAGGGGGATGTCTTTGTGTGCACGTGATGTAAGGAGTGTGAGGAAATGAGGCAACAACTCAGCATTGTTATGGGCCTATATGAGAGCTTGAAGGACAGGGTGATGCCCTCAAAGGATCTAAATTGAGGGACCCTTCGAGCTCTCAGCTGCCCACATCAACGCCAGGGCTTGCACTTGATCATCACGCAACACAGCGGCAACCCCCAAGGCAAAATGCACTGATACAACAGGAACTAGTAGTTGTTGGTGATTCTATTGTCAGGGAAACGGGAAACATGCTTTATAAAAAGGATAGGTGGAACAGGACCAGGGTATGTCTGCCAGGGGCAAAGGTTGATGACGTTGTACAGTAGATATCATCTTTTAAGGGTACAAAGGGTGATATTATTGTACACGTTGGCACTAATGATATTAAGACTAGGGTACCTGCCCGCCCACTGATGATGAAGCCCAATAGCTTCGAAACGATCATCTGGGTGGTTGTATCCTCTGAAAATAAATAAAAGTAGTCTTCTCTACTAGAGAAGCCATATTTATTTGAAGTAGTGCAATACCGCTTTCTCGTTGTGAAAGCAACCATAATATGAGATACAATTAAAACGATGCCTTCTACGCTACTTACGTAGTTCAAATTTATGGGTTAACTATGATGTATTTACACCGATACTATATAGTTAATTACTAAGAATTATGCCTTGTGCATTTCATTTTCAAATCATATCTCAGTTATTAGCATTAGCATTAGTAGAGGCATTTGATGCAAGAAAGCAAGCTTATGCAGCATAAGCCAAAAAAAAAATAAAAAAATAAAAAAAAAAAAAGAAGAAAAAATAAAAAAAGAAACCACTTCCACTTCAATCCTCTGTTCGTTCAAAATACCTGTCCGGCTGAGCCTTAAACTTATTTAAGCTATCAACTTTCACGACAAGGGATGGAAGTCTGTTCCACCAACCAACCACCCGCTGGCTAAAGGCAAATTTCCACACATCTATCCTACATCTGTCTTTCCTCAATTTGAATTTATGCCCTCTCAGGTGATTATTCTGAGCGAGAGGAAGTATCCCATCAGCATTGAGCATGCTCAAACCATTCAAGGCTTTATACACCTCTATCAGATCACCTCGCTGGTGCCTAGTCTCCAGACACTGTAATTTGCAAAAACTTAAGCCTTTCTTCGTAAGAGCACCCCTTTGTTCCATTCACTAATCTTGTTGCTCTTCTCTGTACTCGTTCCAGCAGCTCTACATCCTTCTTGAAATGAGGCCTCCAGACCTGTACACAGTACTCTAGGTGTGGCCTGACCATTGCCTTATACAAGGGAATAATCACCTCCTTTATCCCTGCTACAAAAATTCCTATATATCATTGACAATACTCCATGAGCTACTCTTGCAGCCCATCCGCACTGCTCAGAGAACCCCATATCTGCCTGCACAACCACCCCCAGGTCCCTTTCATTCTCTACCACTGTCAGTGTAGTACCACAGAGTTGATACGTTGCTCTGGGGTTGCTGTTTCCCATGTGTAGTACTTTACATTTGTCAATGTTAAACTTCATTTGCCACCTCTCAGCCCATCTGCTCAACCTTTCCAGATCCTGTTGCAGCAGCATAGTGTCAGTAGTGTCCTTGACAACCCTGCCTACCTTTGTATCGTCTGTAAACTTTGACATTAAGCTTGATATACCATCATCAATATCATTTATGAATACAGAAAACAATAATGGACCCAACACTGAGCCCTGAGGGACTCCACTAATAACATTAGTCCACGACAAGCAGTGTCCATTGATTACCACTCTCTGTCTTCTCCCCCGCAGCCACCCCTTTATCCACAGCAGCAATTTGCCTCCAATGTCACACTGCTCCAATTTGTGCAGCAGTCTTCCATGTGCAGCAGTATCAAAAGCCTTTCTAAGATCCAAGTATATAATATCAAAGTTATTCCCTGCATCCAGTTCCTTTGTGACTGCATCATAGTATCCAATCAAATTGGTCAGGCAAGACTTCCCCTTAACAAAACCATGCTGTGTCCGAGTTATAACTGAAGTCTTGTCTAAATGCAGTGCTTCTTTAACTAGTGCCTCCATTAATTTTCCTGGAACAGAAGTTAAACTCACAGGTCTATAATTACTTGTGTCAGCCTTTGATCCTCCTTTGTGAATTGGGGTCACATTTGCACATCTCCAGTCTGTGGGTACCTCCCTGAGTCCAAGGAAGCGCTCATAATTATGGCTAAGGGTTTGCTTACTTCCTCTGCTGCCTCCTTTAATATAACTGGATAGATCCCATCCACCCCGGGTGCCTTTCTTGTGTTTATCTTCAACAATTTCTCCTCCACTTTACTCTCAGTTATTACAAGATTCTCTAACTTACTGCTAGAGTTGAATACACCTCTGGCTTTCCCCTCGCTAAATAACTCCTCATGTGTGAATGTCGATGCAAAATATTCATTTAGTTTGTTAGCTACCTGAGCAGGATCATCAACAGTTGACCCATCGATATCAAGTGGTCCAATCTGATTCATCCCCTTCCTTCTAGAGTTTACATAAGTAAAGAACTCTTTGCTGTTTTTCTTTGCATCCCTTTCAAAAGATTTCTCGTAATCTGCCTTTGCCTGCCTAACCTCCTTTGTAACTTGGTTGCATATCAACTTGTATCTATCATAGGCTTCTGTGTCATGTGTTAATTTGTATGTATCCCATGCATGTTTCTTCTCTGCCATATGCCTCATCAGTTCATCTGACATCCATTTAGGCCTAAACCTTGAACAATATTTCTTGGTTGGTATGTAAAGCCTAGTAGCTTCCAAGATAAGTTCTTTGAATGCTTCCCATTTTGAATTTGCTGTTGGTAACATCATCAGTTGGTCCCACTGTATAGAATTTAAATACTGTCTCAGTCCATCGTAGTCGCCTTTACGAAAGCAATAACCCTTCCCTTTACCCCTAATGGTAGTTACCTCGTTGAGTAAATCCCACTTCAGCACACTGTGATCACTGCCACCTACTGGTTCATTTATCTGCAGATTCTTAATGCATGAAGAATCACTGCTGATAATCAAATCAAGAGTATTCCTCCCTCTAGTTGCCTCCAGAACATGCTGATGTAGAAAACAATCATCCAATAAATCCACAAAAGCCTTGCTAGTGTGTGAGTGACCAGCCCCCAAATTCCAGTCAATATCTGGGAAATTAAAATCTCCCATTATAAGACTCTCTGATTTACTGGCCCACTCTATTTCCCCGTACAGTTTTTTATTATACTCATCAGAGTCATTAGGCCTATAGCACACTCCTACTCTCAATTTTGATCTCCCAATGCTTATGTCACACCAAACTGACTCGACACTGCACTGTCCAGCGATGTCCACTGGCTTCACTTTCTTGGATTTTATGTATTTCTTAACTAATAGCATAACCCCTCCTCCCTTCCTATCCAGTCTATCCTTTCTGTAGACGTTGTACTCCCCAAATTCCAGTTCTGCATTACTTATATCTGTGTGACACCACATCTCTGATATCGCAACAATATCTGCCTTTGATGTTTTGAGCAATACCTCAAATTCATCAAATTTATTTACTAAACTCCTAGCATTAGTGTACACGCAAGTATACATGCACCTATTTCTATTCTTAGCTACCCTAACACAACCCATGTGTTTACTTGTACCACAATGACTCCCAGCAGTCTCTGAAATATCTTGCATCTTGTTTTTCAGGGTTCTGCTCATTCCAATAGAAGCAGTACAAGAATCTCTTTCACCTCTGCCAGTGGCTACTGTTAATCTATTCGTCTTTGTCTCCCCCCAAGCTAACAGCAGTTTTCCGATCCACCTAACACTGCCTCGATAGCATCAGCAAATATTCTTGCACCCTTTCTATTTAAGTGTATCCCATCCCTGTAGAAGCAATCTCTCCTGTTAACAAGTACAGTCCAGGCTGAAAAAAATTCTACCCCTTCAGCCTTGCACAATCTTTCCAGGGCCGAATTGATCGACAAGGCTCTCAATTACGAAATCACTTAGCTCCTTGTTAGAGTTTGATAAACATCTGGCACTTCCCTCATTGAATAACTCCTGATGTGTGAAGGTAGAGGCAAAATACTCATTCAGTTTATCAGCTACCTGAGAATGATCATGAATAGTCAACTCATCTATGTTAAGTGGTCCAATCTGATTCATCCCTTTCCTTCTACAGGTTACATAAATAAAGAACTCTTTGCATCCTTTGCCAAAGATTTCTCATAATCTGACTTTGCCTGCCTAATTTCCTTTGTGACTTGATTACAGACTAGTTAATATCTGCCATAATCTTCTATGTCACCTTATACTTTATATGCATCCCATACATTTTTATTCTCTGCCATGAACTTTATTAATTCATCTGACATCCATTTAGACTTTATTAATTCATCTGACATCCATTTAGACTTTATTAATTCATCTGACATCCATTTAGACTTTATTAATTCATCTGACATCCATTGACATCCATTGGCACTAATAATATTAAGAGTAGGAGACCTGCAGAATTACTTAACAAGTACAGGTCACTGTTGAACAAAAGCCGAGAATTAGGGTTGAATTTGAAAGTGTCTGCAATTCTGCCCAGCACGATAGGAGGGAGTATATGATGAGAGCCTTGTCAATCAATTCGGCCCTGGAAAGATTGTGCAAGGCTCAAGGGGTAGAATTTTTTTCAGCCTGGACTGTACTTGTTAACAGGAGAGATTGCTTCTACAGGGATGGGATACACTTAAATAGAAAGGGTGCAAGAATATTTGCTGATGCTATCGAGGCAGTGTTAGGTGGGTCGGAAAACTGCTAGCTTGGGGGGAGACAAAGACCAATAGATTGACAGTAGCCACTGGCAGAGGTGAAAGAGATTCTTGCACTGCTTCTATTAGAATGAGCAGAAGCCTGAAAAACAAGATGCATGGTATTTCAGAGACTGCTGAGAGCCATTGCGGTACAAGTAAACACATGGGTTGTGTTAGGGTAGCTAAGAATAGAAACAGGTGCAGGTATACTTGCGTGTACACCAATGCTAGGAGTTTAGTAAATAAATTTGATGAATTTGAGGTATTGCTCAAAACATCAAAGGCAGATATTGTTGGGATATCAGAGACGTGGTGTCACACAGATATAAGGCATGCAGAACTGCAATTTGGGGAGTACAACGTCTACAGAAAGGATAGACAGGATATGAAGGGGGGGAGGGGTTATGCTATTAAGAAACACATAAAAACCAAGGAATTGAAGCCAGTCGACATCGCTGGACAGTGCAGTGTTGAGTCAGTTTGGTGTGACATAAGCATTGGGAGATCAAAATTGAGAGTAGGAGTGTGCTATAGGCCTAATGACTCTGATGAGTATAATAAGGAACTGTACAGGGAAATAGAGTGGGCCAGTAAATCAGAGAGTCTTATAATGGGAGATTTTAATTTCCCAGATATTGACTGGAATTTGGGGGCTGGTTACTCACGCACTAGCAGGGCTTTTGTGGATTTATTGGATGATTGTTTTCTACATCAGCATGTTCAGGAGGCAACTAGAGGGAATAATACTCTTCATTTGATAATCAGCAGTGATTCTTCATGCATTAAGAATCTGCAGATAAATGAACCACTAGGTGGCAGTGATCACAGTGTGCTGAAGTGGGATTTACTCAAAGAGGTAACTACCATTAGGGGTAAAGGGAAGGGTTATTGCTTCCGTAAAGGCGACTACGATGGACTGAGACAGTATTTAAATTCTATACAGTGGGACCAACTGATGATGTTACCAACAGCAAATTCAAAATGGGAAGCATTCAAAGAACTTATCTTGGAAGCTACTAGGCTTTACATACCAACTAAGAAATATTGTTCAAGGTTTAGGCCAAAATGGATGTCAGATGAACAAATGAGGCATATGGCAGAGAAGAAAAATGCATGGGATACTTACAAATTAACACATGACACAGAAGCCTATGATAGATAAAAGTTGATATGCAACCAAGTTACAAAGGAGGTTAGGCAGGCGAAGGCAGATTACGAGAAATCCTTGGCAAGGGATGCAAAGAAAAACAGCAAAGAGTTCTTTACTTATGTAAACTCTAGAAGGAAGATGATGAATCAGATTGGTCCACTTGATATTGATGGGTCAACTGTTGATGATCCTGCTCAGGTAGCTAACAAACTAAATGAATATTTTGCATCGACATTCACACATGAGGAGTTATTCAGCAAGGGGAATGCCAGAGGTGTATTCAACTCTAGCAGTAAGCTACAGAATCTTGAAATAACTGGGAGTAAAGTGGAGGAGAAACTGTTGAAGATAAACACAAGAAAGGCACCCGGGGTGGATGGAATCTATCCAGTTATATTAAAGGAGGCAGCAAAGGAAGTAAGCAAACCCTTAGCCATAATTATGAGAGCTTCCTTGGACTCAGGGGAGGTACCCATAGACTGGAAATGTGCAAATGTGACCCCAATTCACAAAGGAGGATCAAAGGCTGACACAAGTAATTATAGACCTGTGAGCTTAACTTCTGTTCCAGGAAAATTAATGGAGGCACTGGTTAAAGAAGCACTGCAGGATCATTTAGACAAGACTTCAGTTATAGCTCAGACACAGCATGGTTATGTTAAGGGGAAGTCTTGCCTGACCAACTTGATTGGATACTATGATGCAGTCACAAAAGAAATGGATGCAGGGAATAACTTTGATATTATATACTTGGATCTTAGAAAGGCTTTTGATACTGTTGCACATGGAAGACTGCTACACAAATTGGAGCAGTGTGACATTGGAGGCAAATTGCTGCTATGGATAAAGGGGTGGTTGAGGGGGAGAAGACAGAGAGTGGTAATCAATGGACACTGCTCATCGTGGACTAATGTTATTAGTGGAGTCCCTCAGGGCTCAGTGTTGGGTCCATTATTGTTTTCTGTATTTATAAATGATATTGATGATGGTATATCAAGCTTAATGTCCAAGTTTGCAGACGATACAAAGGTTGGCAGGGTTGTCAAGGACACTACTGACACTATGCTGCTGCAACAGGATCTGGAAAGGTTGAGCAGATGGGCCGAGAGGTGGCAAATGAAGTTTAACATTGACAAATGTAAAGTACTACACATGGGAAACAGCAACCCCAGAGCAACGTATCAACTCTGTGGTACTACACTGACAGTGGTAGAGAATGAAAGGGACTTGGGGGGTGGTTGTGCAGGTAGATATGAAGTTCTCTGAGCAGTGCAGATGTGCTGCAAGAGTAGCTCATGGAGTATTGTCAATGATATACAGGAATTTTTCCAGCAGGGATAAGGAGGTGATTATTCCACTGTATAAGGCAATGGTCAGGCCACACCTAGAGTACTGTATACAGGTCTGGAGGCCTCATTTCAAGAAGGATGTAGAGCTGCTGGAACGAGTACAGAGAAGGGCAACAAGATTAGTGAATGTAACAAAGGGGTGCTCTTACGAAGAAAGGCTTAAGTTTTGCAAATTACAGTGTCTGGAGACTAGGCACCAGCGAGGTGATCTGATAGAGGTGTATAAAGCCTTGAATGGTTTAGCATGCTCAATGCTGATGGGATTCTTCCTCTAGCTCAGAAAAATCACCTGAGAGGGCATAAATTCAAATTGAGGAAAGACAGATGTAGGATAGACGTGCGGAAATTTGCCTTTAGCCAGCGGGTGGTTGGTTGGTGGAACAGACTTACATCCCTTGTGGTGGAGGTTGATAGCCTAAATAAGTTTAAGGCTCAGCTGGACAGGTATTTTGAACAAACAGAGGGGTGAAGTGGAAGTGGGTTTTTTTTTTTTTTTTTTGGCTGATGCTGCATAAGCTTGCTTTCTTGCATCAAATGCCTCTACTAATGCTAATGCTAATGCTAGACCTAAACCATGAACAGTATTTCTTAGTTGGAAAGAAAAGCGTAGTAGCCTCCAAAATTAAGTCTCTGAAGGCTTCCCATTTAGAATTCAACGTTGTTAACATCAACAGTTGATCCCACTGTACAGAATTAAAAACTGTCTGAGACCCCTCTAGTCACCTTTAAGAAAGCAACAGCCCTTCCCTTTAGCCTTCATGGTAGTTACATCTTTAAGTAATTGCCACATCAGTACATTGTGATCACTGGCACCCAGTGGTTCCTTTATATGCATATTCTTAATGCATGAATAATCACTGCTCATAATCACATCAAGACTATTACACCCTCTGGTTGCCTCTCGAACATGTTGATGTGGAAAACAGTGATCCAATAAATCCACAAAAGTCTTGCTAGTGTGCAAGCGACAAACCCACAAGTTCCAGTATATATCTGGAAAGTTAAAATCCCCCATCATAAGACATTCTGATTTACTGGCCCACATTCTTATTTCTTTCTTAATTCTTAATTCTTTCACTTTCTTAATTCTTATTTCTCTGCACAATTGCTCATTATACTCATCAGATTCATTAGGCCTATAACACATACCTACTCTCGTTTTTCCTTTGCCAATGTTTATTTCACAACAAACAGACTCAACACTGCATTGGATGTACTTCCTCAGATTTTATGTGTTTCTTAACTAACAGCATAACCCCTCCTCCCTTCCTGTCCTGTCTATCCTTTCTGTACACATTGTACTCCCCAAATTCCAATTCTGCACTGCTTATATCTGTGTGGCACCATGTCTCTGATATCCCAAAAATATTTGCCTTTGATGTCTTGACTAGTATTTCAAGCTCATCAAATTTATTAACTATACTCCTATCATTGGTGTACATGGTATTGGTGTTCCTACTCTTAGTTACAATAACACAGCCCATGTACTTACTTGTTCCGCTCTGACTCTCAGGAGTCCTGGAAATCTCCATTACCTTGCTTTCCAAGCTGCTGCTGCTCATTCTAATAGCAGTGCAAGAATCACTTTTGCCTCTGCCTGTGGCCACTGTTAACCTTTTATTCTGTGTATACCCCAAGCTAGCAGTTTTCCAACCAACCTAACACTGCCTCAATAGCATCAGCAAATATTCTAGCACCCTTTCTATTGAAGTGTATTCCTTTAAAAGCAGTCTCTTCTGTCAACAAGCACAGACCAGGCTAAAAAAAATTCTACTGCTTGAGCCTTGCAGGGCCAAATTGATCAACAACACTGTCATCATATACTCCCTCCTATCATGTTGGGGCAGAATTGCAGACACTTTCACACTGAACCCTAACTCGCAACTTTTTTTCAACATTGATCTGTACTTGTTGAGTATAACTGCAGATCTCTTACTCTTAATGTCATTAGTTCTGTGTACAACGATATCACCTTTTGTGCCCTTAAAAGATGATATCTGCTCTACAACGTCATCAACTTTTGCCTCTGGCAGACATACCCTGATCTTGTTCCACCTATCAAATGAATGAATATATATATGAAGTCAGTTTGATGATTATGATGAATGTCCTGAAAGTACACCATAGTTCAAATGTGCTTTCTCTCTCATATATTTCACCCTCACTGATTGAGTCCAAGAACCTCCTTGGTCCAAGTTTTCCCTTTCTTGAAATTAAAACTCCTTCCCTTCCCTTACTTACAACTATATCATTTGTGGATGTACCCTTTCACGACAGTTCCTATTCCATAGTATCTCTGATATTATTTGGGTCATTGGTGATGATCAATCACACACATTCTTCTTGTTTTCTCCATAACATGTTGATACAGAAAACAGTGATCAAAGACAATTCAAAAAAATTTACCCAAAGGTTGAGTCTGCCAGTTCACAATTTCTGATCAATAAGTAGCAAGTTGAAATCCCCCATAACAATTCTTTTAGACTTATTTGCCCCAAATTAAATTGCACGTGGAAACTTTAATCATCATTATCTTGTAGTACATCCCCCATTCCTGACTTTCCTTTATCACTTACTATCTTGGAACACACAGCACAGAGACTATACTCTTCTGAAACTATTCTCAATTAGGGTACAACCTTGGTGCATTCAAGCAGCTTTTGATCAGAACATAAGACTTAACTGAACAATCATTGGAAACTTTTCCTTGGTATTTATACAGCCATATTCCTGCTTTAAGAGTAGCAAGGAAACATACCAACTGTGAGGTACTACACTCAAGGAGGTGGAGAATGAAAAAGACCTGGGGATAATTGTGCTAGCTGTTGGATATGAAGTTCTCTGAGCAGTGCAGACGGACCGCCAGAGAAGGTCATGGAGTTTTGTCAATGATATATAGGAATTTTGTTAGCATAGACAAGGAGGTGATTATACCTTTGTATATGGCAATGGTCAGGCCACACCTTGAGTACTGCATACAGGTCTGGAGGCCTCGTTTTAGGAAGGATGTAGAGTTGCTAGAACAAGTACAGAGAATGTACATTGGTGAGAGCAACAACAATGGTGAGAGAAACAAAGGGGTTTTACCAGGAGAGGCTTAAATTCTGTAAGTTGCAGCATCTGGAGACTAGTTCCTTGGAGGTGATCTGATTGAGGTGTACAATGCCTTGAATGGTTTGAGCAGGCTCAATGCTGGTGGGATACCTCCACTTGCTCAGATTAAGAACCTGAGGGGGGCATGATTCAAACTGAGGAAAGACAGTTGTAGAATAGATGTAATGCTAATGTGCATTACTTTTGCTTTTTAAATTATGAACCATACAGTTGTTTAATATTTTGGTAAGTAAAAATGGCAAGCATGTACTCTGCTAAAGGTGTCTAAACACAACACCGAGTAAATGTATTGTTTAGATAACCCACGCTTTCCAAATAAATGTTTGACACCTATAATAAACAATGTTCAATAAAGAATGACCATAATTTTTTTTCACAATATACCTTTATTAATCATTATTAATTTGATGGTTCTTTTCAAAGTAGTCCCCATGTAGGCATTGTCTTTGTACTGTACTATATATATATATATATAATTAGTTAAGTTATATAAAAAATTTTTCACCTACTGTTATTTAAATTACGTTAACTTTATGTTACCTTGAGCCACTGACTGCGTACAGGATCAGGTATCTAAATCTTAACTGGAGTAGAGTGATACAACATGACATTAGGCACATACATATTCAATAATGTTTAATGAACCAAACAAAACATGAAATAGGTATACAGGCACTTGCATTAAATTAACCTTCCTTATTATAATATTACAAGAGAAACAATTCAAACAAACAGCACTGTCTTCCATATCACTAGCCCATTGTTATTACATTAATTTTCCTCCTCAGCATATCTTACATAACTCTTGATATTGTGTCATTCTGCCTGAAAGTGAACATTATCTTTGGCAGCAATTTTACTTAAGCATCCTAGTCTATAAGAATACAGAGTGCCTTTTATTGCATTGGGTTTCTAAAGTTAATAGTTAATTTTGCTCCCCCTGGGCCAAAAGTTTGGGATATTAGACTCAACAATATCTTACTTACAGGTTTTCACCAGGTCGGACCAGCTTATTCAATAAGGATGGGTCCTTCATTGCTTGACTTTATATTCGTGGTCCTTTTTTGCATTTTCAGCTTCTTCTGCTTTCCTTATATCTCCAACTTTTCTGTTCAGCACATTCCGATCCCTTGTTGACTATAACTGAACCCTATTTGAACCTTTCCCATCCAGCCTACATACTCGCCACTACTCCTTACCTCCACACACAACCAAAGCCTTACCTGAAGAAAACAACCTGTTTTCCCGCCACTCGATTCCTTATATATCAACTTATATTCACATTTCTCCTCCCCTTATTTTTCTCTAATCTCCATTAATCGCATTGCCCTTGAGTTTTTAATGCTCTTTCTGCCCACTTCGTCGTATAATTCCTCTGGCTTGTCCATTTCTAGGAAAATGGTATTTTCGAGGAAAGAATCATTGACCTTTTGCGCACCTTCTTAAAACACTTATTGCCCGTTTCTATTTTATTTGAATAAATAATTGCAAAATTTAGCTAACCTATTTTCAAGTATAATATCCAAAATTTTATTATAAGTAAAATAAAGCAAATAATTTTTTTCAGCTTACAACCCATTTGATGAAATGCACTTGCTCGAACATTTCTGCCATTCTTCAAAAACATAGTTGAAGCCATTTTACAAGCTGGATGTGCGGAAATTTGCTTTCAGTCAATGACTGACTGTTGGAATCACTTGCTTACTGAAATCTACAGAAATGATCTCAGCAGTTAGAGAAAGGCTAATTTGTAATCCTTGTTCTGACTCATCATGCATATGAATGAGGACCCAGTAAATGGTTTGTAACATGATGCCCATTTAATAAAATTATTTATCATAGTATAAAGTTTGAATAGCATTTAAAGAGTTTATTTCTTGATGTACAATATTCAGAAGAAAATGTCTTCTGAATGTTGTGAATTTAAAGATATTAAAGAGACCCCAAGCATAAGAGTTTTGTTGGTATCAAATCACAGCTCACAAAAAAATTGCAAAATTCAAAGATAATAAGCAGCTATTTTACAAGTATATATTTTACAAGTATTACAAGATCATATCATGTAAAAGCTGAACAAAATATTTAAGTTTACAACAATGCTAAACATATATCAAACCTTCTTTTTCAGTCTTCTCAAAGTCATTTCAGGTGACACAGAAAAAGGAATTGGACCACAATGAGATGATTTATCTTCTATATACAAATTAACCCTGTATGAAAAAAAAAACATTAAAAACTTCTTTAGATTTTTTGGCATATTTTTAGACTATTAGAAACTATTATAAAAGAATACATCTACAGGATGTATCATAAAAATTAAGTGTTCCAAAAATACCCAGTCCAACCCTCTCTATCTAAATCAGTGTATATTTTTAGAACACCATCTATAAAATTAATATATTAGTACCACTGTAGATGTATTTTTATATAATAGTATAATGAGATTGTAACGTGCCTTTTTATATGAATTTTCTTCCTTGGGAAATTCATATAAATTGGCTGCATAGTGGCTCAATTTGGCAGAAAATATTAATTTCTTAATTTCAACTAATTCTGATATTAATTTCAGACGCAAAAGAAGGTTAAATTTTTTGTTTAGAAAATAAGTAACATCTAACTACCCCCTTCATACAGGCTATTACAGAAATAGTATAAATAAAGATAAAGTATAAATATCAACAAAAATCTTCATAAAATAAAATAAATCAAAAGAAGTGTTTGGACAATGTTGCTGTAATCCACTGTACATGATCAGTGGATGTACACTGTACATCCACTGATCATATCATGTACAGTGGGCTACACATGATAGGTACATCCACTGATCTAAGACAGTGGATGTACCTTTGTCTGCTTTCCCACAGTGAACAGAAACCAGTTTCCATTAAGTCCTTTGACAACTTAATGAAGACTGTCAATGATATATATGTGAAGAGTAGGAAGTGAATCTTTACATGCAGATGGAACAGACAAGCAAGCAAGCATGAAATGTCTTATTATGCCTAACTTCAATCTACCCCTAATTGATTGGAAACTGAATAACTACTAATTGATAAGTGGGAGGGAGTTTCCAGTCAATCCTAATTGATTGGAAACTCAATAAACCCTAATTGATAAGTGGGGGGGGGAACTTATTTAAATAAACTAGATGTTTATTTAAATAAGTTTGTATAAATTTAATAAATAAGTTTTTTAGATGTTTATTTAAATAAGTTTGTATAAATTTAATAAATAAGTTTATTTAAATAAATTTATTTGTAAAAGCATGTTAGAGAAAATACTAGGGGTGAGAATGTTCTTGACCTCAGACAGTCTAAAAGAGCAGAAAAAGATAGCATGAGAAAGTTACAGAGCAGTGAAAAGTAATGGCACTTGCTCAGGGTGGCAAAAACAGAAAAACAATGAGGCTATTAATATTATTATTTTTATATTTGTAAGATCAGCTCATACATTTATTGGCATGATAAAAAATATTTAAATATAATATAAACACTTACTTTAATAATAATTAACTTATTTTCATATGGACTCATCTGATATTTGCACTGGTTTGGATAGTTTGACTTCCAAACATTTTGACAGTCAAGTAAACCCAAAATCACATTAAATCAGAATTATTCTTAAAATTTCCTTAAATCAAAAATGACATGCAACACCACTGTACTGTGCCATGCGATCGAATGTTTTTTACTATTCGAATAGTAGCACACGGTTTGCATATGATAGTCTCCAGCTATTCTGGTGTCGGCCATAGTCATATCCATGTGTCATGTCATATTCATGCTGTAGTCATATCATTCTGCTTCTGTGTATGAGGATTGGTGTAAATAGCCATGGTCATTTTGACATTTTTAATGGTTGTAGTGCTGAAGGCAGCTATGTAGTTATTATAGTGTATGTAGTTAGTATATAAGCGAGCTGACTGCTGGAAACAATGGGGGGATACAGAAGGAACCATCAAACAGTCTGAGATGCTTCCCACACCAAGCACGTCAGAAAAAGAAAATTCAAAGATCACAGAGGACCAGGATATACTCCTTTCAGAAGACCCACCAACCGAAACAAGAAGGTTTTCTCAGAATCAACCCCCAAGGCAGTCCATATCCAAGGTCACAAAACAGAAGAAGACAACGGATACCCTGGTAAGAAAACAGCCAACTGCTAACCAAAACAGCAAGAAGAATGAAAATAAATACAGAATACCACAGAAGTCAAACGGTCAGATCCCAAATAAGCCATTCATACCATCAAGTATAGAAATAAATAAGCATGTAGAAACCACAAACGACTCAAATGAAGAACCTGAATCTCTGGAGGCCGAAGAAGAAAACAACAGTGATTTCCATGATTCAGATGCTTCAGAGGATGGGGAGGGGGAAAGCGATTTTCACTACACTAAAGGCACCCCTAAGTGTGGAAAAATTATGCTCCTTTCTATAGGAAGTATGTGGTTCCTCACAGAAGCTGGTAACAGCTCTGATTTTCACCACTAACATACCAGAGCTTATCTCACAATTTAAGGACCTGCATTTTAAACTAAAAGGAAAAAGGACAGGGCAGATGTTAATAGATCCAAGCAACTATACTACTCGATTAATAGGCTCGAACTGCAATACCTTCAATCAGGATGTTAACCTCCCCAAAACCCTTACCTTTATTCCTGCAGTAATGCTAACACTTAGCATGCTATCACTTAATGCAAGAGGATGTGCCTCTGCATTGTGCAATAAGCTGGCCCTTCACCAGGTCCAATGACATCATGCCGATCTACTCTTCCCACAAGAAACAAATATTAAAGCAGACACAAGGCCATCCTCGAAATGGGCAGATCGGCCGTATGTATTCCATCATTCTCCAACACAACAACAACATCATGGAGCAAGAGTGAGTATCGGCCTTCATTATAAGTCTGCCTGTAAGCTCAATGTGATAGCAGAGATTGCTGACTATGCAATTTACACCCTCCTGGATAAACCCCAGAAGGAAACCCTGCACCTTTTTAACATCTACATGCCACAGCAAGACAGACTTGCTATTCAAATAACAAACTTCATACAAAGCCATCTCTCTACCATAGATCAGAAACACATCATTCTTGCTGGTGACTTCAACTGCACCCTTGACCCAGAAATGGACAGAGCGCGATGCACTGAGCACCGTACAATGTTAATCAACAACCTGCAAACCTTGATAAACAACAATAAACTGGTCGACCTATTTAGACACCAGGACCCAGAAGAAAAGTCCTACACCTGGAGATCAGCAAATACAGCATCTGGAAGACTACTTTACCAAGCCCGACTGGACAGATACTACATCCCAAAATACACAATACCCCTGGTCAGAAGCATCACACATTTGCCATCTTATATCTCAGATCACTCCTTTATCAAATTACAGCTCTCCTTCTCACCCAATGACTTCAAAAGTGGAGGTGCTTATTGGATGTTCAACAATAGCCTTCTTCAAGACAGGGAATACATCTCTAAGCTACAAGACCTGATATCCAATCTTGCCCAATTCAAAGACAGATTTGAGCCCATGAACACATGGGCTCAAATCTGTCTACAAACCTGGTGACCTACATTTAAAAGTCAAATGAAATCATTCTCGCAAACCTACAGCCATCAGAAAAGCGTAATAACCACTATCAACTTTAGCAAAGCCTGAAAAATCTCCCATCTGATAGTCAGTCCCACCAGTCAACACTACAAGCCATACAAACTCACTTAGAACACTCTGCAAAAGGCACCCTACTCAGATCGAGCTACACCCACATAAATCTATCTGATGCTCCAACCAAATACTTTTTCTCATTAGAACACAGACATCACAAAGCAACCACCATAACTGCCATTCAGCTGAAAGAATGAAACATCACTGAAGACCGAGAGGAAACCTTCTCTGAAGTAACAAGATTTTATACAGAAACTTACAGTTCTCAAGAAACCTTTAGAAAGGCAACCAAGGAAATCCTTTCAGGACTTAAAAAAATCTCCCATATGGCCCAATGCAGTATGGAAAAACCAATCACCCTACAACAATTAGCAGAGGCAGGTGGGAAGGAGCAGCAGTGCGTAGCACACGCTTCTTGATTAGACCGGGGTTCGAGCCTGTCACCACCAAATACGGAGGATGCGGAAAGGTCAGAGAATGACCACCGCATATCCCGGAGCAATATGGCCTTAGTTGCTAATGCTCCCAAAATAACAAACAAACAAACAAACAAACAATTAGCAGTAGCAACAGAGCATACAGAGTCCTTTCCAAAAATAAATCACCAGGTCTAAACGGACTGACTTCTGAATTCTTAAAAAACATTTCGGGATCAATTCAGAGTGCCACTCTTTCAAATACTTGAAGAAGCCCAGTCCCACGGACTACCAGGTTTGGTCACCACCTCTGTCGCTCGACTGATTCCCAAGAAAGGGGATTGCACCAATCTGCAAAGCTGGCACCCAATTTCTTTAATGAATATGGACTGTAAAATCATTTCCAAAGCCATTGCCAATAGATTAAAATCCACTCTCCTTGATATCATCGATCACCAACAAACATACTCAGTACCTGGAAGATTGATTCACGACAATCTACATTTGATCCGTGACCTCCTCTCCACTACAAACAGCCAAAGAGAATTTCTAGCACTAATTAGCCTTGACCAGGAAAAGGCTTTCAACAGTGTTGAACACAGCTACCTTTTTCAAACCTTGAAAGCTTTTGAATATGGACCCTACATCATTGGAACAATCCGTCTGCTATACAAGGAAGCCAAATTCTGCCTGAAACTGAACAACCAGCTCACCTACCACTTTCTGTATTCCAGAGGGATAAAACAAGGCTGCCCACTCTCTGGACAACTCTACACAATTGTCATAGAACCATTCCTTAATAAAATTGCCACCAGTCTACAATCCCAACAAACACTGCTACCAGAACCCCACCTAAAGATAACCTACTCAGCATACACAGATGATGTCAGAATTGCAATACGCCACAAGAGCGAATTTGAAACTATTCAAAAGGCTCATGATCTCTACGTTCTGGAAAACCAGAACTGACTCCCCCATCCAATGCACATGGTCCAGCGAGGGACAGAAATACCCAGGTGTGTACCTCGCCAATACCCTCCTCTTCTCCCAGAAGAATTGGCTCGAATTGTTGAGTCGTTTCAACAAAGTATTCAGAGAAGCGTGTTCACCACATATTCGCTGAGAGGGAGAGTGCTTGTGGTCAGTCAGATGGTAGCAAACATTCTCTGGCACACCTTCAAAATTCTCACTCCACCTGTTGACTTCCTCCGCCAAATCTAGGCATCTGTCCAAAGCTTCCTTTGGAACAAAATCAACTGGATGTCCTGCTCCAAACTCAGTGAACTGCTTACTCACGGGGTCAAGGGTTTGTCTCTCTTGATGAAAAATGGCAGCATTCTGGATCACCTTTCTTCTTAAGACGATGCAAATGAAATACCCACATTCTGACGCTATGGACAAACTACTAGCAACAGCCACTAGAGGACTATCTCTTTCAACAATATTGAGAATGGATATGGCACCAGCACCACTCAAACTACTGCCGTTCTATAAAGACGCACCGCAGGAAAAAGCTAAACTTTCACCATACTCTGAGAGAACATCCCTTCCCGCTATACTTTCAGAATCACTCTTCTACAATAAAAGAATAGACCCTGCAAATGATGGTATTTTCTTCTTTCCTACGTGGAACTGGGCAGGAATAAGAACCAGAACCATAGGCAACCTCCTGACACCAAGCCTTGAATGGAAAGGATCAGAAGACTTGCCCATTAAAACCATAAATGCAAAGCAGCAACACAGACATCTAAAATCAGTGATCGCACAAGCTCTTCCAGACATCAGTACAGCTAAAAGGACTGGAAATGTGACCGGATCCACACCTACACCAACTTTTGTCATCACATCACCAGAAGACATGGTACCTCTGTCTCCTGCACCCTCTAAAAAAATCTATCAACTAATCATGTCTCGTCATACAGCCACGATTTTACTGTCATCCATCTGCCAAGCTGTCCCTGTACCCCTCTCCACTCACCACAAGCCACCATCCAACTTTCAGTGGAAGCTTCGGTACAGGACGAAATGTTCCAAATCGGATGCAGACATCCAGTGGAGACTGTGGCACAACATCCTTCCTACCCGAGTCAAGTTAAAAATCTTCGGGTTACGCACCACAAACTACTGCCTCTTCTGTGCCACTCCAGATACCCTGGAACACACATATACCTGGCATGCCCTGTGAACAAGGAACTGGTCAAATAAGCTTTGGATGCAGTAAAGCTTGCCTGCAACCACACCCACACTCCGGAGGACTACTACTGTCTGCTTCACTCTGGGCAGACAGCACACACCACTTGCAACTTCTACTTGAAGCACACGAGAAGCAGTGACAGCGTGCCTCCTGTTGACACATCGGCGCAACATCTCAAGTGGAGCCTACGGAGGAAGTTGCAGAGCAGATTTCTGCTTGAATTCCACCATAAAAGACCTGAAATTGTAAATGACCTTAACAGTGAATGGAACAGTGGCAGTCACATCTTCAGCATCACTGAAGAGTCCATCACTTTCAACGTGTTGTTGTTGTTTTGGTTTTTAGGAGCATTAGCAACTAAGGCCATATTGCACCGGGAATATGCGGTGGTCATTCCCTGACCTTTCTGCATCCTCCGTATTTGGTGGCTCAAGGGCTTGAACCCCGGTCTAATCAAGAAGCGTGTGCTACGCACTGCTGCTCCTGCCCACCTGGCTACGGAGGCGCCACTTTCAACATGTGAAATTTAATATGAGACTGATCCAATGCCAATAAACTGTCTGAATTCTCGAAATTCAAATGTAGAAATGTTTTTTTTCCTATCCAAAGTTTTCTTTCTTTATATATATTGTTTTCATTTGTACATAAAATGTAAATAGATTTTGTTGAAAAATGTATCTACTGTTCATGTTTAAATAAAAAAAATATATCTATCTTACAGAAGTGCTATTTATTTGTATTGTAACGCTGAGGCACATTAGCTACATAATTTGAGAGAGAGATCAATGCCACTGAAAATACATTTGTCATTCTATTCAATCTGCTTGTTTAAAAAAAAAAAAATGCTTGTATGCCCAACTGTAGAAATAATCATTATTCACAGCGAGGCTAAGAGCATTCAATAACTCAAATTTGTAAATTTTTAAACTAGTTTAGAATTTGTAAAATGTAGTCTTTAAGATTAAAATATTTTAAACAACATAGTACCTAGTGAATTATTCCACTCTTATAGTTCATCCTGCATTAAGTCTTTAAAACTACTTATTCTTCTTAATGTTTTTGTCTTCTCTTCTCTTCTCCATGTGCCATCTCCTAACAGAGGTCAGCGACCACCACACAGCAAATGTGTCTCTGTCTCTGGTAACTGAACAGCTGCTAGGTGCTCAGTCTTGTCCAATTCTTGATGTTATATAGCCATGATATGCGTCACCTCCCAGGTTTTTTTTCCTCCTTCTAATCTCCCCTCAATAATTAGCCATGGAAATGCATATCTGTTGTTCAGCATCAGGTGCCCAAAATATGCTGTATTTTTTTTTTCTTTACGTTTTTCAGCAATTCACGGGTTTTTCCAATTCTCTGCAAGACACTCTCATTGGTCACTCTTGTCCATGTATCTTTAACATTCTTCTGTACATCCACATTTCAAATGCTTCTAGTTTATAATGTTTATGTAATTAGATATTAATTAGATATTTAATTTGCATACTGATTTTCTTAATTAGTAAATTAGTCTCTTATAAACCAAATTTGAACTTTAAGTCCTCCATCTTTTACAGATTTCTGCTTATGCCACTCACCAACACATTCCTGCACTTCTCCAGCATTTACCAAATGTTGCATATCTGAACTATTCATTACCTAAGTTTACACTTACTTACCGAAGAGACCTAGCCAACTCCTCTTTCTGCTTAACATCCTGAAGGAGAACTTTATTCTTAGCCCCATATTCTGAAATGGTGTGTCCCTCAGCATTTTGAACTAAGATTAAAATAAAAAATAAAAAAAATTAAGTAAAATAACAAATATATACTAATTTAAAATTTTTAGTACATATTTGGACTCAGAAAGATAAAAATAAATTTCTCAACTAATTTAATAACTAATTAGTACACTACACATTACAATATAACAATGTTTTGACCTTTCAAATTAGTAAACGTTCAAATATTTTTGTTGCTAACAACTATGAGCCAAATAACCAACTGTCCCCTTTATCAACTGTTAATTTTTGAAATTTTATGCTTAAATCAAATAAACAAAATGAATGTAATCAGCTTTGAAGTGATATACAGAATAATATTTAAAAACATTCTTGTTAAAATCATTTATTTTCAGTATTTTTTTTTTTATGAAAACCCAAAACACAAGAGGTATTAGAACATACAGTATTTAGTACCGTGCTTGGGTTAGAAATTGAGAAGATGAA
This sequence comes from Mastigoproctus giganteus, assembly GCF_048544385.1. Taxonomy (NCBI): domain Eukaryota; kingdom Metazoa; phylum Arthropoda; class Arachnida; order Uropygi; family Thelyphonidae; genus Mastigoproctus; species Mastigoproctus giganteus. The sequence goes on from NC_143581.1 coordinate 2,123,580, forward strand.
AGAAGATATTTGTTGACGTTGGACTTGAACTTCTGAAGACTGTAATTTTCAGGAAATACGTATGAAGGAAGGTTGTTCCAGAAAACAGCAGTTGAATGAATAAAAGAGGAAGATGAAAAGTTGGTTCTGTGAGTTTGAAGTTGAACAGTAAATGGATGTTGGCTGGTGGCAGCACGTGTTCAAACAGTTTTAAAAGAGAGAGCAGGAATTATAGAAGCCAATTAAGAAGAAGAGTGCCCACGGAAGTATCTGTAGAAAAGGCATGCAGCAGAAACAATATGTCTATGAGACAGCGAGTGAAGAGACACTGTTAGAAACCGAGTCATTAATTAACACAACTGTCTTCTTCTGAACGGAATCTAGAAGCCTGAGAGAGGGTTTTGGAGGCACTGCTCCAGATGTGGGAACAATATTCCATGCTAGGGTGGATTTGCGATTTCTTCCAAACAGATGTTTGGAAGAAAAGTAATGCAGAGAGCAAAAGAGAAAACCAAGTTTTTTAGATGCAGAGGAAGCAATATTTGTAATGTGCTGGTGCCAAGAGATATTAGAAGTCAGGGTAATCCCCAAAAGGCACCTACGTTGCCAGGTGGGCAGAAGCAGCAGTGCGTAGCACACGCTTCTTGAATAGACCGGGGTTTGAGCACGTGACCAAAAAATACGGAGGATGCGGAAAGGTCAGGGAATGACCACAGCATATCCCCAGGGTAATATGGCCTTAGTTGCTAATGATCCTAAAAACCAAAATAACAACAATAACAATCCCCAAAAGGGATATCATTTTGCCTAGAAATCGGAGTGTCAACAAAGATAAGCATAGAAGCAGAAGAATCCTTTTTGCGAGATATAAGACAAGACTGAGTTTTAGAAGAATTGCAATTAACTAAGTTGTCTTCGCCCCACTATAGAATTACCTCGAATATCCGTTACCAATTCCTTAAATGCCTTATCGGCATTTAAGGAATTGGTAGCGGATATTCGAGAAGTTGAAGCTGATTGAGCAGAGTAAGGTTTCTCAAAATGAAAAGGGGAATGCAATGTGCTATAATTGGCAAAACTATGGATAGGATTTCCAGTCAATGGAAGAAGGTCATTAATATACAAGAGGAAAAGAGTGGGGAAAAGAACTGAACCTTGGGGACACTAGCATTAGTGGAGAGGTTTGAAGACAGAGAGCCATCTACCATCACCCTCAGTTAATGATCAGAGAGAAAACTATATAACCAATTACAAAAAACAGTTGGCAAACCATAAGATGGAAGCTTGTTTAGAAGACCTTTATGCGAAACATGATTAAAAGCCTTTGAGATGTCAAGAGCAACTGCTTGTGTTTCACCGAACTTTTCCATTGAATTTGTCCATAAATAGGTAACATAAGCCAGAATATCACCAGTGGATCAACACTGACAGAATCCATACTGGCGATCATTGATCAGATGGAAGGTTTCTAGGTAGTTGGTGGTTAATTGATTTCTCCATTACTTTAGAAAGAGTAGAAGTAATTGCAATGGAACGACAATTGGATGGGAGGGATTTGCCACCCTTTTTTTATAAACTGGCTGGATATGAGCAAATTTCCAAGCAGAAGGAAAAACACCTTTGGAATAAGAAAGTGAAAAAAGGTGGCAAAGAACAGGAGCAAGTTCAGGAGCACAGGTTTTGAGAACAAGTGGAGAAATACCATCCGGACCTGGAGCTTTCTTAGCATCAAGATTTGTCAAAATCCTTCTATATCCTTTTGACGGAAGACCACAGGAGGCATTGAATGGAGCGTTCTGGGAATGGTTGCAGGTGTTTTACCAAGATCATTAATACAGGAGTTGGAAAAAAAATGGGATGCTAGCAGGTCAGCTTTATCCTTGGCTGAAGTGACACCAGAACCATCTGGTATTCAAAGAGGTGGGAGCAGAGATGAGCAAAAGTTGCGGCCAATAGCTTTGCCAAGAAACCAGAATGCTCGACTGCCATTAGGGCAAGAAGCAAGTTTTCTACTCTTAGCCTGTTTAAAATCTAGTTTGGAATGATTAATAGCTGCTTTACAATTGTTGCGAGCTTTGGTGTAGACAGAAAATGAAACTGAAAAATTGGAAACAAGCCAAATAAGATATGCAACGTTCTTCTTTTGAACAGCCTTAGCACATTTATTGGAAAACCAAGGTTTAAATAAAGGATGAGATTTTAAAGTGGAGTGTGGAATAAAGGATTCCATTCCTAGAAGAATAATTTCACCGACACGATCTGAGTAAATGTTGACATCAGAAGTTTCAAAACAGTAATCCGACCAAGGAAAAGAAATCTTGCAGGTCATCACATTTTGCATTCTGGCAATTGCAAACAATATGAGGTTGGGAATAGCCATGAGATAAAATCTCCATCGGAGAAGAGACAATCACCAAGTTGTGATATGAGGTGCCTAAAGGTCCACTCAATTCGACCGTGTACTTTTAGAAGGGTTGTTTGTGAGAAAAAGATCAAGCGTATTGGCTGTATGGTTAGGATTGTCCAGCATTCTTGTAGATAAATGAACAATCTGTGTAGGGTCATTAGTAATTGCAAAAGCCTCAACATCTCGATAAGCAGGGTCGGTGTTACTAGAAAACGGAAGCCAGCTGGAGTTGTAAACATTAAAATCACCAAGGAAAATTACCTCACTGTTAGGAAAGTTGGACTGGAGAAAGTCAAGTTGGAAAGAGAGGAAGTCAAAATGCTCCAAGTCATTAGTTGTTTTTGTTTGTTCTTTTGTTTTTTTTTTTTTTTTTGAGCATTAGCAACTAAGGCCATATTGCTCTGGGATATCGGTAGTCATTCCCTGACCTTTCCACATCCTCCGTATTTGGTGGTGACGGGCTCAAACGCCAGTCTAATCAAGAACCATGTGCTATGCACTGCTGCTCCTTCCCACCTGGCTACGGAGGTGCCTACCAAGTGATTAGTGGAGTTGGGAGAACAGTAGAGACAACAGATGGATTTGACACAATGAGGTAAAGAGATTTTAAGCCAGAGAAGATCAAAAAGAGGAAATTCCAAGTTACCAAGTCTCTGACAGGGAATATTGGAATGGACATATGTACAAGTATCACCTTTGAGGTGAAAGGAGTCATGCAGCAAATAGTTTGGGCAACTGAGATGAGCAGTACTCGAATCAACCGATAACTGAGATTCTGTCAGAAAAAGTACATGAGGTTCGGCAGACTGCAAGTGGAAATGGACATCATTGAGATTAGAATTGAGACCATGTATATTTGTAAAATTAACTAGGAAGTATTTGGGAAGTTTAAATCTTTCCGCAAATAAGCTTACTCTATTAGTTTGACAATTCATGGTTTATTCAATAGTAAGAAAAAGTGGGGGGGAAATAATTTAATTTTTGGATTTGGCGTACACATAGTAAGAATATACCCAGATCCTTGACATAACATGGCCTCAACGAAGCCCCTGCTTGGACTCCATCCTCTTATCTGGCAGAGTAGAGGTAGCCAGATTATACACTAGCTGATCCGGAAAAGTTCAGTCCAGTGTACTAAATAGTGGCCAGCCTGCGAACACCGTTTTAGAGCTGTACACTCGAAATGTAAGGAAGATTGGATCTTGCCATGATGTTCATCATAACCTCAAAAGTCATCAGTCAAATGATCAGTCAGGATCAAATACACTGCATGATGGAAGAGATGGAGACAGGTTGACTGGAACTTAGCTCTGGAGTCTAATCATGGGTTCCACCACACAATAAGGAAAGTGGCAGTATTGCACCAGTTGATGGTTGATGAGAGAGTCATCTACCACCTAGTATTGCCTGGTAACACCGAGGGGCAGCATTCCTCCATGTAGTGTAAGTGCCACACCTCGACCCCTGCTTACGTTAGTCACCCACAGTGTGCATGGAGGTTATACCCAGGATTACTAACAGTCCCACCATCGTGAAGGTGCAAGCAGAGGATTTGGCTGTCACAGACCATCCGGACTTCGCCGTAATTGGGTCCACTTGAATATCACCCGAATATCAGTTCCATCAGTGTTTTAGACTCCCAGGTAGCAAGTATAGATTGTCTAGTATATCTGAGAGAATGTCTGTGACAACCTCAAGGATCAAATACAAATTTAAGTATAATTTGTATACAAATTTAAGTTCTTCCTTAAGTTTGCATACTGAAAGATTTCTTGGTTCTGCTTTTATTTTGCAGGTAAAGAGCTCTGATTATCCTTCATATATATTATAATACTCTAAAGGTATTATAATATATTATATATGAAAAAATGTTCCAGGAATTCACATATTGAAAATAAAGATGGTAGTTCAGTGAAGATACATATTCACCTAACTTTTGTGGTGACAGAAGGCTGAAACTAGGCTCACTGCTTAATCCTTTTCAGCAAAAGTTTAGCAATAGTCATACAACAGTCAAAATGATATATTTCTGCCAATAGCTACACTTCCAGAGGTCATTTTCATAAAACGTTTGGTACCAAGACTTGAATCTTGGAGATCACTGCACCATTAGCATGAAAGTGCTTAACAAGCTAAAAGGATTGAATAATAAAACCTACAAAGATTCAACCTTATCAAACAGAAACATTAACCTGGACTTATTATTCAGAAGGCCAGAAATAAATCTTTCTCATAATTTAATAACTAATTAGTACACTACACATTATAATATAATAATGTTTTCACTTGCAAATTTGATTTCTCTCACCTTCTATTCCTGAAAACAATAGAAAGTGAGAGAAATCCAAAGTGGCACAGTCAGCAGAACGTGAAAAATACCAAAAATTTTAGTTGTGTTGGTCTGTTGTCTACATGGCAATAAGGGAGGTATGCAAGAAGTGTGCAGGAAGATTATTATGGAGAAACAGCACACATCTTTGGTCAGCATTTCTTGCCATCATTCCTTCAGAATTGCAAGCAAACAAAAAAAGAAGTTGGAGTAATATATCTGATGATGCCCTTTTGAAAGTAATAATCATACCATGCTGACCACACAAAGCCAACAGCATTACCTTTCCAGCAGATTGCCATGTATAAGCTGGCTTCCTTGAATCATTTGACACTATTACTACTAATACTAATGTTGCCACTGTGTAGGTTTGTATGACGTTTTCTGCAGAGCAAACACTCAAACATACCTCGTGTCAATTCACAAACTGTTATATCGCAGTCAGCCATAAGCAATTCCTCCCCTTTATTCAGATTTGACTCTGTCAAAGCAGCTGTTAAGCAACCCTGAAATTTTTGCATCATGAACTAATGCATCCCACTTGAATTGCCCATACCACATTATGAGAATACTCAATACTACATAAGCAATCCTCCCCTTACATTATACTCAACTCTTCATCAATTATTTTAAGTTTTTACTCCTCAGAGAACCAGGACACAGATGACGGATCTGTAGTCCACTTTGCTAATTTTCATATTTCTTTTTATGTACACTCTGTAACAATAAAACAAAAAACTTTTTTGTTTTCATAATTACTAAACAGATTATATAAGCTACGTTATTTTTTAAAAAGTCTATATCTACTCTTTTTCTTTATAGATAAATATGGATCACTACAGGGCAGTGCTTGTAGCTCTAATTAAAATAAGCAAGTCAATATAATGAAATTTTTACTGACAAACCACAAAAAGAAGAGTAAATTGTAAAATAAAGTCTCTTGTTTTTATTTCAAAACTTAGTGATACATAAGGCAGAAATTATAGGTAATGACAAAGAGACAATTTATCTCAATGTTTGGTGAGATCAAAATCCTCTTGAAGAAATCTGTCATAACACTAGTAACACCACTATAGTACTGCTTATGTAACCTCATTATTGTTAAGGAAATGTTGTCTGCAAGCAGTGCCAGATTTAGGATTTAGGTCTGGTGCCCTGACACACACTTTAAAGCTCTAAAATAAGGTTGGGGAGACCCTGGTAATCCTGTTGTCCCGAGTCCCCAACAGCAAACTGCACACACAGCACCTCAGTATATCTGGCTTTGCCTGCAAGATATTACTTAAGGTGGGGAAATGAATGGAAATCTGAAAGTGCTAAAGCACAGCTATGAGGAAGGGATGCTGTAAAGTGTTCTAATCATCTGTTGAAACCCAATCTGCTTAACAGTTTATGAAAATTTTGTTCTTGATAGATATTCTATGGCCACAAGAAATGTCAAGTGTCTGGTTAATGTCTTTTATAGTTATACGACAATTCTCATTAAGGATGTGTTCATTTTCAGCAACACTGACAATTCCCTTCCTTAAATAACTGCTACCATTTTAATTTTGTTACAGACACTGTTGCTTCACCATACATAACTATTATTTCTATGTATTCATTTATAGTCTTTAGTCAATAAGAAACAGATGACTCCTCGCATTTCTTTTCAGTGTGCATGCATGTAATTGGCCAATTACAGGATATCAGTGCACAATCACATCTGAAAGAAGTCAATCAAATCAATTTGATATAATTTTCATAAGGCATTCTATAAAAGCTCAAATTTATATTTCTGTACCACATCTATTTTTTTTAAATTAGATGTGGTATCGAAATACACTGCAGACCCAGCTTTCTGATTCACCTTCATAATTCTAGTACTTTAAGCAATGGCCATAATTTTAATGACATTTATATTTTTATTAAACAATTTAATTAAAAATGAAAAAGTTATTCATACCTAAGCTTTCACTTTCATCTGAAGTTCTATCTGGCATGGCTCTCAATAAGGCAGAAAGGGCTGCATCCGATACTTTAAAACATGATGGCTTATTTTTGAGAGGCAGAGATCCCTTTTCATTATTTTTTTCTTTAAGTACTTCCTTTTCTCCATCATTAAACTGATATAATGCTTTACTGTATTCATTCTGCTTCTCTGCATCTGAAATTTTATTTTTTGAAGGTTTTAAAACAGGGGCATAAGAATTACTTGAACTAGAGATAACTTTATCTGAATATTTATTGCACTTTTTAATATCAGTCAATTTTGCCTCACCTCTTTCAATATTTGTTTCGAACTGAGTCTCTTCTTCTTCTATAGGATGCAAAGGTATACCATTTAGATATTTCCGTGAATTAGAAATTCCTGACTTGAATTTCCATTTAGTTGGAAAAGATTTCATGCTATTTATTGAAGTATTAGAATAAACAGCACCTGATTCAGAAGCATTCTGTTCCTCTGATGCATCAGTTTCATTTTTTTGTAGTCTTGCATGAGGATACTTAGAAATACTTTCTATAAAAGATTTCTCTGCAAGCATATTAAATGCATTCACAAAATCCCTTACACTGCCACTGGATGAAAATTTTACTGGAAGATTACCAAATAATGTATTAATGTTGTCACCCTCTTGGTCAAATGTTAAATACTCTTGATCAGATGTAACCACACTTGTTCTCCCATTTTTTTGTTGTGTCTCAAACAAAGCAGATTCATGCACAGTTTTTGGATATTTGTAAATATCTGAAGGATTAGATAATATTTGGCAGTGCTTGTCCTTCACTATAACTTCCTGTTTATCTTCCATTTTTTCTCCCCCCATCACAAAATGTTTACCTTCTTTGTGTTCAAGTCTTTCCAGTGACATAATATTTGTTTCCATTTTCCCAAAAGATATCTTTAAGCACAGATCATTTTGATTATTTACTAAATGGGAAGAACAAAAAGGTTTGTTACTTGAACAGTCCATTTTAATAATACCACTGGTTCTACAACAGCTATCACAACAATGATTATAATTATCTCCATCTTCTTCACTTTCTTCATCTGAAATTATGAAAGAATCTCTTTTATTTTCCTTGTAATTATCTGAATCTGAATCATAATTATCATCTTCTTCAACAATATGACCCAAATCTCTAATTTCTGGAGTGCCATCCTTGTGTGACTGTGCACCTGATGTTATAATATCAGTATACGAATAGAACATATTCTCCTTGTTTCCAACTGTTCGTTCACACTTGTTATTCATAGTCTCATTTATAATTTGTTTATTATCATTATTACTAATACTATTTTCATTTTTAAAATTCATGAGTTTATGATCTGAATTAACATGAACATTCTGAGTACCAGAAACTGCTGTTGATAATGAAGGAGTGTCACAGTAAGTAAAGCATGGTGTAACTAATACTGATTTTTCAAGGCCAACAGCTGAAGACATAACTGAACTATTTATCTCAGTAGGCAAAGTATTAATTAAAACTAATGGTCTAATTACTGGAGGTAGAGGAGCTCGTCTTTTTTTAGATGATTTCCTTACATTTACAGGAATTTCTAATTTATTTTGCTTCTCTGAAATATTTGAAGGAAAACATTCAGTGACATTTATTTTATTATTACACGAGCTGAAGGGTGACTGCACAACTGCACCAGTAGAAAGTATTTGTCTAGAATGTTTTAAATTATTTTTACTGGCATTTTTATCATTAAAACTAAGATCATTCTGTTTAGTACCTTTCTGAGAATTGGAAAAAGTAGGTGGTGGTGGAGCTGGACGTTTTTTCTTCCGTTTTCTGGCAACGTTCCTGTTTAATTCAGTGCGATTCTGAGAAACAGGCTTTTCAAGTGACATGTTTAAAGTGACATGCTCTTTATGAATAGAGGAAGTGCTATTTAGTGGAACACTATCTGATGAGGTGGCAGGTATATTTTTGGCATTATCTGAATAATTTATAGGTGTTAAAGTGACAGATGGCAATCTACCCTGATTGTTTTGTGAATAATTGCTTCCTGAACCAGATAACATCATACCAGTCCATGTGTTTTTCACACCATGAATGGCTAACTTCTTTCTTTTTCGGTGTTTCCAAGAACTACCAAGAACCCAACAAGATACCCACTCTCTTAAACCACTAATTAATTTTATTGATCCTTTTGAATTATATCTAGAGATCTCTCTTGGATTTATAATTCCATTTCTTAACATACTTCTGGGAATAGTAACAAATACTTCATTTTGAGCTTCTTGTGAATAAGGCTTAAAGGGATGAGAATGGCCCATGTGGTGACAAGAACAAACCGATTCATTTTCTACTCCATCTAATGCAATAGTAGATGGTGCTTGTAGTTGTCGATATGAACTATACGCATATTCTTCTCTAGAATTCTTTTGTTCACTAAACTGAGACTCATAAAGATTTCTTGAACATGGTCGATGGCCATGATGGATTATGCAGTCACAACACTGAAAAATAAATAAAAATCAGAAACTTACATAAATATGAGACAAAAAAAAATTATAATTATAACCAAAATACTAACTTACCATCTTTTTTTTTACTACATTTAAGTATTAAATATAGGAAAGTCTTACACTTGAGAAATAGCAACCTCAAAATAACTTATACACTTGATAAGGCTAAATTAAAAACAGCAAAGGAAGAAAGGGAGTTATGATATGGACAAAATAAATTTCTAAGAGCAGTGATTTATTGAAGAATAGCCTCTAGAGATAGGGAGGTCATAATCCCACTGTATAAAGCAATCATAAGATTACACATAGAAAAAAACTCACCAAAAAAATACATTAATCTTCATGAAAGGGTCCAAAGATGGGCAACTCGCATGATGAGATAAGAAAAAGGATAAATACAAGAAAAGACTACAGAGTTTGACAACCAGGCACCTTAGAATGGTACCTCACTCAGGTTTATACGAGTCTGAAAGGAGTTAGTAAAATGAATGAAGGTGAAATATTCAATATTATAAAGAATTCTAGAACTAGTGGCCAAAACTTCAAATTACAGGGGAAGACATTTACACTAGATTGTAGAAAGTTTTGTTTTAGCTAGCAAGTTGTTGATTACAAGAACAAACTGCCTCTACAGGCAGCTGAGGCTGACAGTTTCAAGAAATTCAAAGACCAGCTAGATAGTTATCTAAGTGAGAAGGGAGGCACATAATTTGTCTATTTTTTTTATCTACTTTTTTTTTAACCCATGCAGCAAAAATCTGTGGCTTCCTTGCACTATATGGCTAATACAAATACTAATTATTACATACAAAATTATCTTTATTAGGGAGGGGGGCGGGTTGGCACTAGCAAAAAACATCTGAGTTCCATACAACACAGGCTGCCAAACAAACAGATTAAAAAATGGGTATATTTATTACATAGATATAACTGCTACATTTACAACTATTTACAGTTTCTTTAAAGTTTTATAACTATTTTATTTGGATATAGAATGTTAAAAAATTTACAATTTTTAAATTTTTGGAGACAAATCAACTTAAAAGAAAACAACGGAAATAGCATTAGGAGACATGAAAGTAATAAATTCATTAACAGACATGAAAGTAAAATATAAGGTGATTTTTTAATATTCCATATATTTTTTCAAGGAAGAAGGCAAAAAGTGGTGACTTTGCAGGTGAAACGAATGGTGTGGAGATTCCTCATTAAACAAAACAAAAAAAAAAGCACCAAGCATTGCATGTCCATTTTGGTAATTCTAAACGAACTTTTTTATAATTAAGAGAATATCTTTGAAACTATAATGTATTTGATTAATTTTATTCATTATAAGAGGTACATTTTATTCATTATAACATATATAGTTGATTAATTTTATTTATTGTAAAGTTTTAAGCAGGCTTTAAATACATAACTTAAACTGTAGCCTAACCTAACCTTTTAAAAAATTATACATGAAAAGTCTTAAATATCGATTTCACCAAGATATATTTTTGCTTCAACTTGAAATCACTATGAAAAGAAACCTATACTTATTTAAGTTTTTTATCATTCTGTATATTTACTAATAATCTTTGTAAAACATAAGTACATCAACTCCAGGTCAGCAATACGACATTATGTGTAATAAGACATTTTAAAATCAGTCTAATAGGATCTCTGAGATTACACATCTCCAGGCAGCTTCTGGAGATCTGCTTTAAACTTGGAGGATGAATTGCATAACAGTGCAGGAAGTGCTCATTATTAAACCAGCAACAATATGATTATTCCATTGTACAAGGAATGGTTAGGCTGCATCTTGAGTAGAGTATACAGGTCTGGAGACCTCATTTTAGGAAGAATATAGATCTGCTGGAATGGGTGCAGAGAAAGGCAATGAGATTGGTGAAGAAAATGAAAGGGTAGTCTTACCAAGAAAGGCTTTATTTCTGCAATTTGCAGTATCCGAAGACTAGGCACCAGCTAGGTGTTTGAGGCTTGAAATGGACTGAGCAACATCAATGCTGATGGCATTTGTCCTGTTGCTCAGACTACATTTGAGGAGACAAATTCAGATTGAGAAAGTATGGTTGCAGGATAAATGTGTGGAGGTTTGCCTTCTAACAGAAGGAGGTTGATTGTTGGAACAAACTTCCATCTGATGTTCTGTAAATGGGTAGTTTGAATAAATTTAAGGAAGAAAACTACAGACAAATTATTGGACGGGATGGACAGGTAAGGTGGGAGGCTTTTTTTTTGCTGATATTTTATAAGCTGGCTTTCTTGTATCGTATGCCACTACTACTACTAATGATAATCATAATATGCTTATAAAGCATTAGCCAAAAAAAAAAAAAAAAAAGAAAGAGAGGAAAAAAATCAATATTTCCCATATCACCAGTCCATACCATCAGCATTAGCATTAGTAGAGGCATATGAGGCAAGAATGCAAGCTTATGCAGCATCAGCCAAAAAAAACCCTTCCACTTCACCCCTCTGTTCATTCGAAATACCTGTCCAGCTGAGCCTTAAATATATTTAGGCTATCAACTTCCACAACAAGGGATGGAAGTCTGTTCCACCAACCAACTACCTGCTGGCTAAAGGCAAATTTCCGCACATCTATCCTACATCTGTCTTTCCTCAATTTGAATTTATGCCCTCTCAGGTTATTATTCTGAGCAAGAGGCAGTATCCCATCAGCATTGAGCATGCTCAAACCATTCAAGGCTTTGTACACCTCTACCAGATCACCTCGCCGGTGCCTATTCTCCAGACACTGTAATTTGCAAAACTTAAGCCTTTCTTCGTAAGAGCAACCTTTCATTCCGTTCACTAACCTTGTTGCCCTTCTCTGTACACGTTCCAGCAGCTCTACATCCTTCTTGAAATGAGGCCTCCAGACCTGTATACAGTACTCAAGGTGTGACCTGACCATTGCCTTACACAAGGGGATAATCACCTCCCTATCCCTGCTAGAAAAATTCCTGTATACCATTGATAAGACACCATGAGCTACTCTTGCAGCCCATCTGCACTGCTCAGAGACCTTCATATCTGCCTGCACAATTACCCCCAGGTCCTTTTCATTCTCTACCACTGTCAGTGTAGTACCACAGAGTTGATACGTTGCTCTGGGGTTGCTATTTCCCATACGTAGTACTTTACATTTGTCAATGTTAAACTTCATTTGCCACCTCTCAGCCCATCTGCTCAACCTTTCCAGATCCTGTTGCAGCAGCATAGTGTCAGTAGTGTCCTTGACAACCCTGCCAAACTTTGTATCGTCTGCAAACTTGAACATTAAGCTTGATATACCATCATCAATATCATTTATAAATACAGAAAATAACAATGGACCCAACACTGAACCCTGAGGGATTTCACTAATAACATTAGTCCACGATGAACAGTGTCCATTAACTACCACTCTCTGTCTTCTGCCACTCAACCATCCCTTTATCCATAGCAACAATTTGCCACCAATGCCACACTGCTCCACTTTTTGCTGCAGTCTTCCGTGTGCAACAGTATCAAAAGCCTTTCTAAGATCCAAGTATATAATATCAGTGCAGTGCTTCTTTAACCAGTGCTTCCATTAATTTTCCTGGAACAAAAGTTAAACTTACAGGTCTATAATTACTTGTGTCAGCCTTTAATCCTCCTTTGTGAATTGGGGGTTACATTTGCACATCTCCAGTCTGTGGGTACCTCCCCTGAGTCCAAGAAAGCTCTCATCTGACAGTTTGTACAGTTCCTCCTTTAATTTATTCAAACCTTCCTCAGTTTGAAATTATGTTCCCTCATTGCGGTACAAGTAAACACATGGGTTGTGTTAGGGTAACTAAGAACAGGAACAGGTGCATGTATATATACTTGCGTGTACATCAATACCAGTAGTTTGGTAAATAAATAAATTTGATGAATTTGAGGTATTGCTCAAAACATCAAAGGCAGATATTGTTGGGATATCAGAGACGTGGTGTCACACACATATAAGAAATGCAGAACTGGAATTTGGGGAGTACAATATGTATAGAAAGGATAGACAGGATAGGAAGGGAGGAGGGGTTATGCTATTAGTTAAGAAACACATAAAATCCAAGGAAGTGAAGCCAGTCGACATCGCTGGACAGTGCAGAGTTGAGTCAGTTTGGTGACATAAGCATTGGGAGATCAAAATTGAGAGTAGGAGTGCTATAGGCCTAATGACTCTGATGAGTATAATAAGAAACCGTACAGGGAAATAGAGTGGGCCAGTAAATCAGAGAGTCTTATAATGGGGGATTTTAATTTCCCAGATATTGACTGGAATTTTTGGGCTGGTCACTCACACACACTAGAAAGGCTTTTGTGGATTTATTGGATGATTGTTTTCTACATCCGCATCTTCGGGGGGCAACTAGAGGGAGTAATACTCTTGATCTGATTATCAGTAGTGATTCTTCATGCATTAAGAATCTGCAGATAAAGGAACCACTAGGTGGCAGTGATCACAGTGTGCTGAAGTGGGATTTACTCAAAGAGGTAACTACCATCAGGGGTAGAGGGAAGGGTTTTTGTTCTCGTAAAGGCGATGATGATCTGAGACAGTATTTCAATTCTATACAGCGGGACCAACAGCAAATTCAAAATGGGAAGCATTCAAAGAATTTATCTTGGAAGCTACTAGGCTTTACATACCAACTAAGAAATATTGTTCAAACCCTTAGCCATAATTATGAGGGCTTCCTTAGACTCAGGGGAGGTACCCATACACTCAGGCCTAAATGGAAGTCAGATGAACTAATGAGACATATGGTAAAGAAGAAAAATGCATGGGATACATATAAATTAACATGTGACACAGAAGCCTATGATAGATATAAGGTGGTCTGTAACCAGGTTACAAAGGAGGTTAGGCAGGCAAAGGCAGATTACGAGAAATCTTTGGCAAGTGATGCAAAGAAAAACAGCAAAGAGTTCTTTAGTTATGTAAACTCTAGAAGGAAGGGCATGAATCAGATTGGTTCACTTGATATCGATGGTTCAACTGTTGATGATCCTGCTCAGGTAGCTAACAAACTAAATGAATATTTTGCATCGACATTCACACACGAGGAATTATTCAGCGAGGGGAATGCCAGAGGTGTATTCAACTCTGGCAGTAAGCTAGATAATCTTGTAATAACTGAGAGTAAAGTGGAGGAGAAATTAGCATTAGCATTAACAGAGGCATTTGATGCAAGAAAGCAAGCTTATGCAGCATCAGCCAAAAAAAACAAACTTCAACTTCTCCCCTCTGTTCGTTCAAAATACCTGTCCAGCTGAGCCTTAAACTTATTTAGGCTATCAACCTCCACCACAAGGTGGAGGTTGATAGCCTAAATAAGTCTGTTCCACCAACCAACCACCCGCTGGCTAAAGGCAAATTTCCGCACGTCTATCCTATATCTGTCTTACCTCAATTTGAATTTATGCCCTCTCAGGTGATTTTTCTGAGCTAGAGGAAGAATCCCATCAGCATTGAGCATGCTTAAACCATTCAAGGCTTTATACACCTCTATCAGATCACCTCGCTGGTGCCTAGTCTCCAGACACTGTAATTTGCAAAACTTAAGCCTTTCTTCGTAAGAGCACCCCTTTGTTCCATTCACTAATCTTGTTGCCCTTCTCTGTACTCGTTCCAGCAGCTGTACATCCTTCTTGAAATGAGGCCTCCAGACCTGTATAGAGTACTCTAGGTGTGGCCTGACCATTGCCTTATACAATGGAATAATCACCTCCTTATCCCTGCTGGAAAAATTCCTGTATATCATTGACAATACTCCATGAGCTAATCTTGCAGCCCGTCTGCACTGCTCAGAGAACTTCATATCTGCCTGCACAACCACCCCCAAGTCCCTTTCATTCTCTACCACTGTCAGTGTAGTACCACAGAGTTGATATGTTGCTCTGGGGTTACTGTTTCCCATGTGTAGTACTTTACATTTGTCAATGTTAAACTTCATTTGCCACCTCTCAGCCCATCTGCTCAACCTTTCCAGATCCTGTTGCAGCAGCATAGTGTCAGTAGTGTCCTTGACAACCCTGCCAACCTTTGTATTGTCTGCAAACTTGGACATTAAGCTTGATATACCATCATCAATATCATTTATAAATACAGAAAACAATAATGGACCCAACACTGAGCCCTGAGGGACTCCACTAATAACATTAGTCCCCGATGAGCAGTGTCCATTGATTACCACTCTCTGTCTTCTCCCCCTCAAACACCCCTTTATCCATAGCAGCAATTTGCCTCCAATGTCACACTGCCCCAATTTGTGTAGTAGTCTTCCATGTGCAACAGTATCAAAAGCCTTTCTAAGATCCAAGTATATAATATCAAAGTTATTCTCTGCATCCAGTTCTTTTGTGACTGCATCATAGTATCCAATCAAGTTGGTCAGCAAGCCTTTCCCTTAACAAAACCATGCTGTGTCTGAGCTATAACTGAAGTCTTCTCTAAATGATCCTGCAGTGCTTCTTTAACCAGTGCCTCCATTAATTTTCCTGGAACAGAAGTTAAGCTCACAGGTCTATAATTACTTGTGTCAGCCTTTGATCCTCCTTTGTGAATTGGGGTCACATTTGCACATTTACAGTCTATGGGTACCTCCCCTGAGTCCAAGGAAGCTCTCATAATTATGGCTAAGGGTTTGCTTACTTCCTTTGCTGCCTCCTTTAATATAACTGGATAGATCCCATCCACCCCGGGTGCCTTTCTTGTGTTTATCTTCAACAGTTTCTCCTCCACTTTACTCCCAGTTATTTCAAGATTCTGTAGCTTACTGCTAGAGTTGAATACACCTCTGGCATTCCCCTTGCTGAATAACTCCTCATGTGTGAATGTCGATGCAAAATATTCATTTAGTTTGTTAGCTACCTGAGCAGGATCATCAACAGTTGACCCATCAATATCAAGTGGACCAATCTGATTCATCCCCTTCCTTCTAGAGTTTACATAAGTAAAGAACTCTTTGCTGTTTTTCTTTGCATCCCTTGCCAAGGATTTCTCGTAATCTGCCTTCGCCTGCCTAACCTCCTTTGTAACTTGGTTGCATATCAACTTGTATCTATCATAGGCTTCTGTGTCATGTGTTAATTTGTAAGTATCCCATGCATTTTTCTTCTCTGCCATATGCCTCATTAGTTCATCTGACATCCATTTTGGCCTAAAACTTGAACAATATTTCTTAGTTGGTATGTAAAGCCTAGTAGCTTCCAAGATAAGTTCTTTGAATGCTTCCCATTTTGAATTTGCTGTTGGTAACATCATCAGTTGGTCCCACTGTATAGAATTTAAATACTGTCTCAGTCCATCGTAGTCTTCTGTACGGAAGCAATAACCCTTCCCTTTACCCCTAATGGTAGTTACCTCTTTGAGTAAATCCCACCTCAGCACACTGTGATCACTGCCACCTAGTGGTTCATTAATCTGCAGATTCTTAATGCATGAAGAATCACTGCTGATTATCAAATCAAGAGTATTACTCCCTCTAGTTGCCTCCCGAACATGCTGATGTAGAAAACAATCTTCCAATAAATCCACAAAAGCCCTGCTAGTGCGTGAGTAACCAGCCCCCAAATTCCAGTCAATATCTGGGAAATTAAAATCTCCCATTATAAGACTCTCTGATTTACTGGCCCACTCTATTTCCCTGTACAGTTCCTTATTATACTCATCAGAGTCATTAGGCCTATAGCACACTCCTACTCTCAATTTTGATCTCCCAATGCTTATGTCACACCAAACTGACTCAACACTGCACTGTCCAGCGATGTTGACTGGCTTCACTTCCTTGGTTTTTATGTGTTTCTTAACTAATAGCATAACCCCTCCCCCCTTCATATCCTGTCTATCCTTTCTGTAGACGATGTACTCCCCAAATTGCAGTTCTGCATGCCTTATATCTGTGTGACACCACGTCTCTGATATCCCAACAATATCTGCCTTTGATGTTTTGAGCAATACCTCAAATTCATCAAATTTATTTACTAAACTCCTAGCATTGGTGTACACGCAAGTATACCTGCACCTGTTTCTATTCTTAGCTACCCTAACACAACCCATGTGTTTACTTTTACCGCAATGGCTCAGCAGTCTCTGAAATACCATGCATCTTGTTTTTCAGGCTTCTGCTCATTCTAATAGAAGCAGTGCAAGAATCTCTTTCACCTCTGCCAGTGGCTACTGTCAATCTATTGGTCTTTGTCTCCCCCCAAGCTAGCAGTTTTCCGACCCACCTAACACTGCCTCGATAGCATCAGCAAATATTCTTGCACCCTTTCTATTTAAGTGTATCCCATCCCTGTAGAAGCAATCTCTCCTGTTAACAAGTACAGTCCAGGCTGAAAAAAATTCTACCCCTTGAGCCTTGCACAATCTTTCCAGGGCCGAATTGATCGACAAGGCTCTCATCATATACTCCCTCCTATCGTGCTGGGCAGAATTGCAGACACTTTCAAATTCAACCCTAATTCTCGGCTTTTGTTCAACAGTGACCTGTACTTGTTAAGTAATTCTGCCGGTCTCCTACTCTTAATATTATTAGTGCCAACGTGTACAACTATATCACCTTTTGTGCCCTTAAAAGATGATATTCGCTCTACAACGTCATCAACCTTTGCCCCTGGCAGACATACCCTGGTCCTGTTCCACCCATCTTTTTT
Source organism: Mastigoproctus giganteus (assembly GCF_048544385.1). Lineage (NCBI taxonomy): Eukaryota > Metazoa > Arthropoda > Arachnida > Uropygi > Thelyphonidae > Mastigoproctus > Mastigoproctus giganteus. Next base: position 2,141,434 of record NC_143581.1, read on the forward strand.
ACAAAGCATGTTCCCCGTTTCCCTGACAATAGAGTCACCAACAACTACTAGTTCCTTCGGGACCAGCGCATTCTGCCTTGGGGGTTGCCTCTGTGTCACGCGATGCCCAAGTGCAAGCTCTGGCGTTGATGTGGGCAGCTGAGAGCTTGATTGGCCCCTCAATTTAGTTTCTTCGAGGGGATCCACCCTGTCCTTCAAGCTCTAGTATAGGCCCACAAGAACGCCAAATTGTTGAAGATAAACACAAGAAAGGCGCCTGGGTGGATGGGATCTATCCAGTTATATTAAAGGAGGCAGAAAGGAAGTAAGCAAACCCTTAGCCATAATTATGAGGGATTCCTTGGACTTAGGGGAGTTACCCTAGACTGGAGATGTGCAAATGTGACCCCAATTCACAAAGGAGGATCAAAGGCTGACAAAAGTAAATATAGACCTCTGAGTTTGACTTCTGTTCCAGGAAAATTAACGGAGGCACTGGTTAAAGAAGCATTAGCATTAGCATTAGCATTAGTAGAGGCATTTGATGCAAGAAAGCAAGCTTATGCAGCATCAGCCAAAAAAAAAAAAAAAAAAAAAAAAAAAGTAACATAAATAAATAAAAATAACCACTTCCACTTCACCCCTCTGTTCGTTCGAAATACCTGTCCAGCTGAGCCTTAAACTTATTTAGGCTATCAACTTCCACGACAGGGGATGGAAGTCTGTTCCACCCACCAACCACCCGCTGGCTAAAGGCAAATTTCCGCACATCTATCCTACATCTGTCTTTCCTCAATTTGAATTTATGCCCTCTCAGGTGATTTTTCTGAGCTAGAGGAAGAATCCCATCAGCATTGAGCATGCTCAAACCATTCAAGGCTTTGTACACCTCTATCAGATCACCCCGCTGGTGCCTAGTTTCCAGACACTGTAATTTGCAAAACTTAAGCCTTTCTTCGTAAGAGAACCCCTTTGTCCCATTCACCAATCTAGTTGCCCTTCTCTGTACTCGTTCCAGCACTGCAGAACCATCTGGACATGACTTCAGTTATAGCTCGGGCATGGTTTTGTTAAGGGAAAGTCTTGCTTGACCAATTTGATTGGATATTATGATGCAGTCACAAAAGAACTGGATGCAGGGAATAACTTTGATATTATATATTTGGATCTTAGAAAGGCTTTTGATACTGTTGCACATGGAAGACTGCTGCACAAATTGGAGCAGTGTGGCATTGGAGGCAAACTGCTGCTATGGATAGAGGGATGGTTAAAGGGAAGAAGACAGAGAGTGGTAATCAATGGACACTGCTCATTGTGGACTAATGTTATTAGAGGAGTCCCTTGGGGTTCAGATAAATGATATATCAAGCTTAATGTCCAAGTTTGCAGACAATACAAAGGTTGGCAGGGTTGTTAAGAACACTACTGACATTACGCTGCTGCAACAGGATCTGGAAAGGTTGAGCAGATGGGCTGAGAGGTAGCGAATGAAGTTTAACATTGACAAAGGTAAAGTACTACATATGGGAAACAGCAACCCAAGAGCAACATATCAACTCTGTGATACTACACTGACAGTGGTAGAGAATGAAAAGGACCTGGGGGTAATTATGCAGGCAGATATGAAGTTTTCTGAGCAGTGCGGATGGGCTGCAAGAGCAGCTCATGGTGTCTTGTCAATGATATACAGGAATTTTTTTAGCAGGGATAAGGAGGTGATTATTCCCTTGTATAAGGCAATGGTCAGGCCACACTTAGAGTACTGTATACAGGTCTGGAGGACTCATTTCAAGAAGGATGTAGAGCTGCTGGAACAAGTACAGAGAAGGGCAACAAGATTAGTGAATGGAACAAAGGTTGCTCTTACGAAGAAAGGCTTAAGTTTTGCAAATTACAGTGTCTGGAGACTAGGTACCGGTGAGGTGATCTGATAGAGGTTTGCATAAAGCCCTGAATGGTTTGAGCATGCTCAATGCCGATGGGATTCTTCCTCTTGCTCAGAATAATCACTTGAGAGGGCATAAATTCAGATTGAGGAAAGACAGATGTAGGATAGATGTGCGGAAATTTGCCTTTAGCCAGCCAGTTGGTGGGTGGAACAGACTTCCATCCCTTGCTGTGGAAGTTGATAGCTTAAATAAATTTAAGGCTCAGCTGGACAGGTATTTCGAACAAACGGAGGGGTGAAATTGAAGTTTTTTTGTTTTTTTTTGGCTGATTCTGCATAAGCTTGCTTTCTTGCATCATATGCCTCTACTAATGCTAATGCGTGCAATCATTTGAATAGGCCATGTCCTTCCTAAAATGAGGCTTCCTGACCTGTATACAGTACTCAATATGTAGCCTAAATACTGCCTTATATAATGGGATAATCACCTCCCTAGTGTCAAAATTCCTATATATCCTTAACAAATTCCATGCACTGTCTGGGCATCCTGTCTGCACTGCTCAACTTCATATCTGATTGCACACTACCCTGAGTGTGGTTCAATAGAGCTGCTACGTTAACGTTGCATTTGTCAACATTAAACTTCGACTGTCACTTCTCAGCCCATCTTCCTAATTTGTCTAGATCTTGTTTCATAACCCTGATTACTGTGATTAACCACCCTGCCAACCACTGCATCATATGCAAATTTATACATTAAGCCTGATATGCCTTCATCAACATCATTAATAAATATGGAGAACAACATCAGGCCAAGCACTTAACCCAGTTGGACTCTGTTAATATCACTACTCTAAGAAGTGTAGTACCCATTGATAACAATTTTTATCTTCTCCCACTCAACTTTCCCTTAATGCAGCACTGCTCAAATTTGTAGAGCAGTCTTATGTGCAACAGCTTGTTTTCAGTCAGTTGAGGGCAGCCCCAAATTTTGATACATAGGGCAGATCAATCTGGTCATCAGATAGTAAACCTGGTGATTAAATCAAAACAGCATGTGGAATGAGCTTCAGTGGAAATGTCAAGGAGTATCTTTATATGAGATTTTACTAATGCAAATAGTCCAGTCCAGGTACAAATTAATTAATCACTTTACTTTCTTCTTTAATAAAGATCTATTAATAAAGAGACATTAATAAAGATGTTAAAGATGTTTCCTGAAACATCTTTATTAATGCCTCAGCAGTGCCTTTGTCAACAATGAATTTAAGATCTCAATATATGTGGATAACGGCAAAATCTAGAATCGTGAACAATATCAGTGATGCCAATCGACTTCAGCAAGCAATTAATTCCATTGTGCACTTGGTGACGCATAATGTGGTTGCTGTCAATGCAAGTAAATGTCACCCTCCCTCCCTCCCTCCCTCTCTCTCTCTCTCTCTCTCTCTCTCTCTCTCTCTCTCTCTCTCTCTCTCTCTCTCTCTCTCTCATTTGTTGGCCCTAAGAAGAAAGGTCATTTCCCCTTCAAATATACTGTGGATGGGGCTGATATTGCTGGTGTTGCTGATGTCAGAGATCTCAGGGGTTAAACTTGAGATGGTTAAATTATGGCTTTTCAGGAAGCTATTCTGTTGGCAACATCCTGAGACTGCATTCTCAAACTGTGCAGCTGTTCTTTAATGTTAAAGCTCCTCTTTAGGTCATGAGACCACCAAGCCTTAGAATGAGGAATGCTTTTAAATGTTTCATGGAAACATTAGCATTAGTAGAGGTATACGATGCAAGAAAGCAAGCTTATGCAGCATCAGCCAAAAAAAAAAAAAAAACATGCTCCCATTTCACCATAATTCAAAGCCTTATATACCTCAATCACATCACCTCGCAGGTGCCTACTCTCCAGGTGCTAAAATTTGCAGAATTTAAGCCTTTCTTGGTAAGAGCACCCTTTGTTCCCCTCACCAATCTTGTTGCCCTTCTTTGTACTTGTTCTAGCAACTCCACATTCTTCCTAAAATGAGGCCTCCAGATCTGTACACAGTATTCTAGGTGGGGCCTAACCATTGCCTTGTATAATGGGATAATCACCTCCCTGTCCCTACTAGCAAAATTCCTATATATCATTGAGAAGACTCCATGACCTGTCCTGGCAGCCCATCTGCACTGCACAGCGAACTTTATATTTGATTTCACATTTACCCCCAGGTCTTTTTCACTTTCCTGAGTGTAGTACCACAGAGTTGGTAAGTTTCTCTTTGGTTATCGCTACCCATATGCAGTACTTTGCATTTCTCAATGTTAAACTTCAGTTGCCACTTCTCAGCCGATTTTCGCAACTTATCTAGATCCAGTTGGAGTAGCATTCTGTCTTTAACAACCCTGCCAACCTTTGTATCATCTGCAAACTTGGACATTAAACCTGATATACCTTCATCAATATCATTGATAAATATAAAAAACAACAATGGGCCCAACACTGAACCCTGGAGAACTCCACTAACAACATTTGTCCACGAAGAGCAGTGTCCATTGATTACCACTCTCTGTTGTCTCCCACTCAACCATTCTTTTATCCATTGTAGCAACTTGCCCTTAATGCCATACTTCTCTCCAATTTCTATAGCAGTCTTTCATGTGCAACAGTATCAAAAGGTTTCCTGAAATCCAAGTATATGATATCAAAATTATTTTTGGCATTCAGTTCCTTTGTGACAACATCATAGTATCCAATCAAATTGGTCAGACAAGACCTCCCTTTAACAAACTCATGCTGCATCTTAACTATTACTGCAGTCTTGTCTAGATGATCCTGCTATATTTCTTTAGCATTAGCATTAGTAGAGGCATATGATGCAAGAAAGCAAGCTTATTCAGCATCAGCCAAAAAAAAAAAAAAAAAAAAAAACAACCAGTACTCCCATTTCACCCCTCCATTCGTTCGAAATACCTGTCCAGCTGAGCCTTAAATTTGTTTAGGCTATCAACTTCAACAACAAGCGATGGAAGTCTATTCCACAAACCAACTGCCCGCTGGCTGAAGGCAAATTTCCGCACATCTATCCGACATCCGTCCTTCCTCAATTTGAATTTATGCCCTCTCAGGTGATTATTCTGAGCAAGAGGAAGAATCCCATCGGCATTGAGCATGCTCAAGCCATTCAAAGCCTTATACACCTCTATCAGATCACCTCGCCGATGCCTAGTCTCCAGGCTCTGTAATTTGCAAAACTTAAGCCTTTCTTTCTTCGTAAGAGCAACCCTTTGTGCCATTCACTAATCTTGTTGCCCTTCTCTGTACTCGTTCCAGCAGCTCTACATCCTTCTTGAAATGAGGCCTCCAGACCTGTATACAGTACTCAAGGTGTGGCCTGACCAATGCCTTATACAAGGGAATAATCACATCCCTGTCCCTGCTAGAAAAATTCCTGTATATCATTGACAAGACACCATGAGCTACTCTTGCAGCTCGTCTGCACTGCTCAGAGAACTTCATATCTGCCTGCACAATTACCCCCAGGTCCTTTTCATTCTCTACCACTGTCAGCGTAGTACCACAGAGTTGATATGTTGATCTGGGGTTACTGTTTCCCATATGTAGTACTTTACATTTGTCAATGTTAAACTTCATTTGCCACCTCTCAGCCCATCTGCTCAACCTTTCCAGATCCTGTTGCAGCAGCATAGTATCAGTAGTGTCCTTAACAACCCTGCCAACCTTTGTATCGTCTGCAAACTTGGACATTAAGCCTGATACACCATCATCAATATCATTTATAAATACAGAAAACAACAATGGACCCAACACTGAACCCTGAGGAACTGCACTAATAACATTAGTCCACGTTGAGCAGTGTCCATTGATTACCACTCTCTGTCTTCTGCCACTCAACCATCCCTTTATCCATAGAAGCAATTTGCCTCCAATGCCACACTTCTCCAATTTGTGCAGCAGTCTTCCATGCGCAACAGTATCAAAAGCCTTTCTATGATCCAAATATATAATATCAAAGTTATTCCCTGCATCCAGTTCTTTTGTGACTACATCATAGTATCCAATCAAATTGGTCAGACAAGACCTGCCCTTAACAAACCCATGCTGTGTCTGAGCTATAACTGAATTCTTGTCCAGATGATCCTGCAGTGCTTCTTTAACCAGTGCCTCCATTAATTTTCCTGGAACCCAAGTTAAACTAACAGGTCTATAATTACTTGTGTCAGCCTTTGATCCTCCTTTGTGAATTGGGGTTACATTTGCACATCTCCAGTCCATGGGTACCTCCCCTGAGTCCAAAGAAGCTCTCATAATTATGGCTAGGGGTTTGCTTACTTCCTCTGCTGCCTCCTTTAATATAACTGGATAGATCCCATCCACCCCGGGTGCCTTTTTTATGTTTATCCTCAACAATTTCTCCTCCACTTTCCTCTCAGTTATTAGAAAATCATCTAGCTCACTGCCAATGTTTACTTCACCTACGACATTTCCCTTCCTGAATAACTCCTGTGTGAATGTAGATGCAAAATACTCGTTTAGATTGTTAGCCACCTGAGCTGGATCCTCAACTGTTGAACCATCAACATCCAGTGGACCAATCTGATTCATCCCTTTCCTTCTTGAGTTTAAATAGGTAAAGAACTCTTTTCTGTTTTTCTTTGCATCCTTTGCCAAGGATTTCTCATAATCTGCCTTTGCCTGCCTAATCTCCTTTGTGACTTGGTTACAGACCAACTTATATCTATCATAGGCTTCCATGTCACCCATTAATTTGTATGTATCCCATGCATTTTTCTTCTCTGCCATATGTCTCATTAGTTCATCTGACAACCATTTAGGCCTGAACCTTGAACAATATTTCTTGATTGGTATGTAAAGCCTGGTAGCTTCCAAGATTAGTTCCTTGAATGGTTCCCATTTTGAATTTGCTGTTGGTAACATCATCAGTTGGTCCCACTGTATAGAATTTAAATACTGTCTCAGACCATCATAGTCGCCTTTACGAAAGCAAAAACCCTTCCCTTTACCTCTGATGGTAGTTACCTCCGTGAGTAAATCCCACTTCAGCACACTGTGATCACTGCCACCCAGTGGTTCCTTTATCTGCAGATTCCTAATGCATGAAGAATCACTACTGATAATCAGATCAAGAGTATTACTCCCTCTAGTTGCCTCCCGAACATGCTGGTGTAGAAAACAATCATCCAATAAATCCACAAAAGTCTTGCTAGTGTGCGAGTGACCAACCCACAATTTCCAGTCAATATCTGGAAAGTTAAAATTCCCCATCATAAGACATTCTGATTTACTGGCCCACATTCTTATTTCTTTCTTAATTCTTAATTCTTATTTCTCTGCACAATTGCTCATTATACTAATCAGATTCATTAGGCCTATAACACATACCTACTCTCGTTTTTCCTTTGCCAGTGCTTATTTCACACCAAACAGACTCAACACTGCATTGTTCACCCACATGAATTGGATGTACTTCCTCAGATTTTGTGTGTTTCTTAACTAACAGCATAACCCCTCCTCCCTTCCTGTACACATTGTACACCCAAATTCCAATTCTGCACTGCTTATATCTGTGTGACACTATGTCTCTGATATCCCAACAGTATCTGCCTTTGTTGTATTGACTAGCACTGCAAGCTCATCAAATTGATTAACTATACTCCTAGCATTGGTGTACATGCACCTGTTTCTACTCTTAGTTACCCTAACACAGCCCATGTATTTACTTGTTCCAATGACTCCCAGCAGTCCTGGAAATCTCCATTACTTTCTTTCCAAGCTGCTGCTCATTCTAATAGAAGCAGGGCAAGAATCACTTTTGCCTCTGCCTGCGGCCACTGTTAACCTTTTAGTCTGTGTATCCCCCCCAAGCTAGCAGTTTTCTGATGCACCTAACACTGCCTCGATAGCATCAGCAAATATTCTTGCACCCTTTCTATTTAAGTGCACCCCATCCCTGTAGAAGCAGTCTCTTCTGTCAAGCACAGACCAGGCTGAAAAAAAATTCTACCCCTTGAGCCTTGCACAATCTCTCCAGGGCTGAATTGTTCGATAAGGCTCATCATATACTCCCTCCTATCATGTGTGAGCAGAATTGCAGACACTTTCACATTCAACCCTAACTGATGACTTTTTTTTTTTTTTCAACATTGACCTGTTGAAAAAAAGTCGTGAGTTAGGGTTGAACGTGAGTAAATCTGCAGATCTCTTACTCTTAATGTCATTGGTTCCAATGTGTACAATAACATCTTTTGTGCCCTTAAAAGATGATATCTGCTCTACAACGTCATCAACCTTTGCCCCCTGGCAGACATACCCTGGTCCTGTTCCACCTATCCTTCTTGAATGGTATATATCCCCGTCTCTCTGACAATAGAGTCACCAACAATAGCATAACTCAACACAGTAGCAATCCAGGTGGTTAAAAGGCTGACAGCTAATTTGAGATCATGTGACTAAAGGATAGACCATGGGATAAGTGAGGTTATTTGGATGCACTTTAGTATATCTATGAATTTAGAATATTGGCATTAACAGATAAATTAGAATTAGATTAAAAGAAAAGGCCAGAGAGAAGCTAAAAAAAAACAGTTCACAGCTCATAAGATGGGAATACTTTAGGAAGACCTTTATACCAAACACTATCAAAAGCCTTAGAAATGTCAAAAGGGTTAATCCCTTCCGTTTATCTAAACTTGGTTTTCTGTTAAATGTGCTAAGGCTGTTTAAGATATGACATAGCATATTGCAATTGACTTGTATTCCAAATCTTCAGCTTTATTTTCTGTTTACACAAAAGCCACCAAACTTTTCCACTGAATTTGTCCAAAGATGACTAAATAAGCCAATATATCAACATTAGTTGAAAATGATGGAATCCATGTTGACAATCACTGATCACATGGAAGGTTTTAAAATAGTATATGAGTACACAATTCATGAATTTCTTCATTGCTTTGGATAGAGTAGAGGTGGGGCAATGGGACAATAACTGGAAGTGATGGATTTGTTACCCTTTTTTTAGAATTAGTTGGGTATAAGAAAATTTCCAAGCAGAAGTAAAAATGGTACTGGAATAAGAAAGCATAAAAAAAGGTGACATAGAAAAGGAGCAAGATTGGGAGTACAATTTGAGAAGTGGAGAAATGCCACTGGAAACTGAAGATCCCTTTTTATCAAGATTGTACAGAATTCTTCTAAAATCCTTATAATATTCTAAAATCTTGGTGATCTTCACATATAAAGACCACAGAGTCATAGTAAAGTTACTAAGACCTTTAATACAATAGTTAAAAGAAGAGTAGGATGCTAGTAAGGCAGTGTTATCTTTGGTCAAAGATTCAAGAGAATTGATTCAAGAGAATTTGGTCAAAGATTCAAGAGAATCAGGCTGTTTGCAACAGAGGTATGAGTCTATGTGGCCAGAAGTTTCAGTTAATAGCTTTGGGAAGAGACTGATCAACCAGAATGATTAACAACCATTTAGATGGAAAACAAGTTTTCTACTCTCCTGTTCAAAATTACATTGTTGTGAATATGTTGCAAGCTTTTGTGTAAACAGAAAATAAAGCTGAAGATTTGGAATACAATGCAATATGCTATGTCATATCTTAAACAGCCTTAGCACATGTAAAAGAAAACCAAGTTTAGACAACAGATAAGATTATGGAGTAGAATGCTAAATAAATGATAAGGCTATCTGGATGCACAGTTTTTGGGAGCCATTAAGTGGAACTTTCTTTATTCTTAAAAATCAATATTTTTTTTGTAACTTTTCATTTAAAATTAATAGTATAGTTATTATTTGTGATTCTCTGATTAAGTTGGTGAATTTGTTCATTACTTAGTTTTATAATTGTTTAAGAACCCACAGTCGACTTCTGCTGTCATTTGTGTTGTATCAACAAGAACTTCAAATTCTGTCACCATTGTTGTAGTATTGACATAGGTGGTTTTTGGAAGTTTTCTATATAGTTTTGTAATAGCATTTCAGTATCAAAACATGCCTATACAGTATATTTTATACCAATACAAACATATTTTAATAACATGACTTTATCACATAAGGGGGGGGGGGGGTTATTACCCTTTTTGTGTGTGCTACTATCTTTAAGATTATGTAACACAATCTAAAAGAGAGCAAGGTGTACTGCCATTAAATAAGCTGGATTAGTGAACCATTATTCTTTTCAATTTCTTAGTTTCAGTTGTTGCTTTTAAATTAAATTTAGACTAAATGTAATTGACGACACCTCATGATCTGAGCAATTCAGACAGGCTGCCAGAGCAGGTCATGGAGTATTGTCAATGATATACAGGAATTTTTCTAGTAGGAAAAAAGAGGTGATTATCCTTTTGTATAAAGCAGGGGTGGCCAACGAGTCGATCGCAACGAATTTTAAATATACAGTCATCCCTTGATTTGTGCACCTTGTGTAATGAAATTTTTGAGATGGTAGATCGCGGCACATTTTGAAAGAAAAAAGTAGATCGCATCACAAATTAAGTTGCCCACTCCTGGTATAAGGCAATGGTCAGGCCATGCCTTGAGTACCGCGTACAGGTCTGGAGGCCTCATTTTAGGATGGATGTAGAGTTGCTTGAGCATGTACAGAGAAGGGAAACAAGATTGGTGAGGGGAACAAAGGGGTCCTCTTGCCAAGAAAGGCTTGAGGTCTGCAAATTGCAGCAGCTGGAGACTAGGCACCTGCAAGGTGAACTGACTGTGGTGTATAAGGCTTTGAATGGATTGAACACACTCAATTTTGATGGGATTCTTCCACTTGCTCAAATTGCAAACCTGAAGGGACATAAATTCAAATTGAGTAAAGTCAGTTGTAGAATAGATGTGTGAAAATTTTCCTTTAGCCAGCAGGTAGTTGACAGATGGAAGTTTGATGGAACAAACTTCCATCTGTCATTCTGGAAGTTGATAGCTTAAATAAATTCAAGGAATAACTGGACAAACATTTAGAGAGAATGGATGTATAAAATTGTTGTTTTTTTTTTTTTTTTTTTTTTTTTTTGGCTGATGCTACATAAGCTCATATTCTTGCATCACATACCACTACTTCTACTACTGCCTTCTACTAACATCATGCCTCAGACTAGAGCAGAAAAGCAAACAGCTCAAAGTAGTGGGAATGCTTTGGTTTGGGGGAGAACT